>NC_061121.1:209712592-209731956 GCF_002878395.1 Capsicum annuum
CACCCATATCCCACCAAAAATATCGTTAATCAGGCAAAAATTTCAGTGGTTGGTCTCATTCATTCTCAATGGGCCATATCAATGTTATCTCCATCTTTTTTATTTTGATTTTGGCTAGATTCGAGCTTTGTTTTGCGATGTCGAGTGGTATGAGACTATTTGGGGTCAAGTTTGGTCGTCGTTGAGGTTCGATTCGAGGATTTCAAATGCGGTTCTATCTCCGTTATATTGAAATCTCCAAGTTGAGGTCCAATTCTATCTCTTCTCATTTTATTTCGTCATATACGTTGATTTGTGTGAGATGTCGTTAAATATTGGGTGATATGAATTTGTTTTGCTCAATTTCATTGAATAGATGGTTGTGAATTATTGAAATTAGTAATCTTGAATTTTGTTGAAATTTGGGGTTGAAAAAGGAATGTGGGGATTGGAGGGTAGGAATTGATAAAATGAATCTTGTTTAGTCTTGATTTATTGTCGTTGGTTAATTGGGAGAAAAATACGAAGGTTAAATGCGATAGTATCATGATTAGGCTACCGATTGGATAGGCAAAAATGTTTAGGTTTGGGTAGGCAAAATTTAGGAGTGATGTGTTGTTGAATGCGTCGAATGTTTAAATGTGTGTTGAAAGTTTCTTCTAGTTTTATCGTATTTCATTGAATGTATTCATTTAGCCGGGGAATACCCTGTGGTCATTTATATTTATTCACCGGGGAATGCCCCGATGTATTATGTTGGCGGAAGATGTTCGTGGTCAAGATCCGAGGCAGCGAATGGAGCGTAGTTTAGGATTAGTGTAGGTTTACATTTATGTACCTTTTTATTTTGGGTTTGTAATAATTGGACTGGACATTAACTTTTGGATTCTAGTTTGTTTTGTTTAAATTGTTGTGTGTCTTATGTGGTTTATACATTCGTAATGTCAGATTAGCCGATATGCTCCACCAAGTGACCGTGGTCGAACTATGGGATCGAGGGGTGCCTAACACCTTCCCCTCGGTCAACAGAATTCCTTAGCCGGAATCTCTGTTCGCAAACCAGTTTAAAGAGTCAAACTGTGTTGAAAAGGATTTTCCAATGGTGACTTGGCACACCCGATTTATGCCAAGTGGCGACTCTGAGTTTTGAAACTAATGAATCCTTCTCGAAATAATTTTCAATCTTTTTGTCACTTTAATAATAAAAATCCTTTCGAAACTTAAAAACAATTCTTTTTGGGAGTGTAAAAAAGGGATGTGACATTAGTAAAATTATTGATTCCTAATATTTTTAAAACTTCAAGTAAATCAAATTTCGCTTCTTTCTTATTTAAAAAAAATGATACTCTGTGGCAGTTGTAAACCTCCATAAATTAAAGTATGCAAATATTGATCTCATATCATGACAATTATAAATTGAGACAAATCTAATTTTTAAAATATTAAAATCATATTGTGAAGGTTCTAAATCATCACAAATTGATATTAAAAACCTCCACAAATTTAAAAATCATATTGTGAAGGGTGTCGTGGAGGTTTATCAGAACCACCACAAATATGCTCGTGGCAAGCTGGTTAATTGTGGCATTTTTTAAAACCACCACAATTGAATTTATGGGGGTCATACACTACCACAAATTAACAAAATAACCCCATAAATTGAGTTTTTTTTGTAGTGCCAGCAGCAGTCTGATCAATGTGAGTCAATGCTGGTTGTCTTCATAATTTTATACTCTCCAATTCCATCTACCACTCCTTGATGTTCATAAATGTTTGTGATTTCAAATCTGCTGTTTTAAATGTCACTATCCGTACACCAAACCATAAAGACTTTCTATTGAGACCATGACATTTTAGACCTTCGAATTATGATATGTTTCAGTTGAGCACTTGTGCACACCATAAAATGTTTCTATTAGATACTTCTAACTGAGATCTTTTGAAAAGTTTCGGCATATGTTCACAAACGCTCTTCATGTAAACACGTTAAATCGGAAAGCTTGTGGTTTTACGACATATGTTGCAGCTGATATATGCAAAAGTGAATGAGGTGATATACTTTAATTAATTGATTAACTTATCTATGTATTGGACGTTTGAATATATGTGCAGAAGCTTCTTCAAAATTATGAGTCGAAGTTGTCTAGCATACCGTATGTCAAATAAAATTAAAATTTACTGACAAATTTAAACAATTAGTCGATATGATTCTGTCTAAATTTTAGGAAAGGTAACTAATTTCTTGAAATGAGAAATTATTTTGGAAATATTGAGCTGTTTATATAGTTGGTGCTTTTATAAATTTCTTTCTGATTTTTGGGGTTGTGTTTGTTAATTTAGAAATTCGATAGAAATTGATATTATTTCTTTTTCGCATACCTAATGTGTATGAATTATGAATGATTAATAACGGTTGTTAAAGTCACGAACCGATCAGTTGGTGGGAGTTGAGAGAATGACAAAAACTATTACTATTATATTTTGCAATAGCATTTAGTCACATGCATGCCCAACTTGACTCCTCCTTTTTATACGTAGACTTCCAATTAGATTTCTCATCAACCAAAAAACCAAGAACACCAAAGTGTGCAACATACCAAAAAAAAAAATATATAGAAAAAGAAAACCCTCCATTATTTTCCTTTCTTCACTACTCTCTTGTCATGGATCTCATTTCAATTTTGCTTTATGGTCTTCCTTTGTTTTTCCCACTCTATTTGATATGGAAGATTATAGATCGAAAGAGACACCAATATTGTTACGTTTTGGACTATGAATGTCACAAGCCAACCGATGATCGAAAGCTTAGCACAAGATTTTCAGGAGAGGTAATTAGGCGGAACAAACACCTTGGCCTAAATGAATACAAGTTTCTCTTGAAAGCTATCGTTAGTTCGGGCATCGGAGAACAAACGTATGCACCACGAATGGTGTTTCATGGACGTGAAGCCTGTCCTACGTACGAAGATGGGATTGAGGAGATGGATGAATTTTTCCATGATACTATTGACAAGATCTTGAAGAGGAACAAAATTTCTCCTAGTGAAATCGATGTCCTCGTGGTGAATATATCGATGTTAGCTTGTGTTCCATCATTGTCTTCTCGACTAATCAATTACTACAAGATGAGGGAAGACATCAAGGTGTACAACATCACCGGGATGGGGTGTAGTGCTAGCGTCATTTCGATAAATATCCTTCAAAATATTTTCAAGAATGAGAAGAACAAGGTTGCACTTATGGTAACATCCGAGTCCTTGAGTCCAAATTGGTACATTGGGAATGATAGATCTATGATTCTTGCTAATTGTTTGTTTAGGTCAGGGGGTTGTGCAGTTTTGTTGACAAACAAATTGGCTTGGAAAGACAAAGCCATGTTAAAGTTGAAGCAACTAGTTAGGGTACACCATGGTGCCAATGATGAAGCCTATGATAGTTGTGTACAAAAGGAGGATGATCAAGGTAACATAGGGTTCCACCTTGATAAAACACTACCAAAGGCCGCAACACGTGCACTAGTCGATAATTTGAAACAAATTGCACCTTTGATCCTTCCGGTAAGGGAATTACTTCGATTTGCAATCGCGTCATTTGTGAAAAAAATGAATTGGGGCTCAACAAAAGGAGAACCTAAGCCAGTGATCAATTTCAAAACAGGTGTGGATCATATTTGTTTGCATACTGGCGGAAAAGCAGTAATTGATGGAGTTGGTGCAAGTTTGAACTTGAGTGAGTATGATTTAGAGCCAGCAAGAATGACATTGCATAGATTTGGTAACACTTCAGCATGTAGCCTTTGGTATGTGTTGGGGTACATGGAGGCTAAAAAAAGGCTTAAAAGGGGTGATAAAGTGCTAATGATTAGTTTTGGAGCAGGATTTAAGTGTAATAGTTGTTTATGGGAAGTGTTAAGAGATTTGGGTGATGAAAATGTTTGGAAAGATTGCATTGATACTTATCCACCGAATACTTTGGTGAATCCTTTCGTAGAGAAATTTGGATGGCTACATGGTGAAGATCCAGACACATTTTATGTTCCAGATGACTATGTTATCCCTTGAGTTTTTCTTCTTTTTTTAAAATCAGAACAATAAGTTTATCTTTTTTCTTGCTTAAAAAAGAATATTATCCTTCTTTTTTTTTTTTTTCACTTACAGTATTTTTTTTTCTATATTAGGTTTTCTTGGTTTGGGATTTAATTTATAGAATTCATAGCTTTTTTTTATCGATTTTTTGTTTCAAATATATGTATGTAAAAGGAAAAGAAGTTCTTGTTGATCCATAATTGGATTCTTTTCCCAGTAATTAGGCGTTTTGCCTTGTATCAAACGAAATTGTTCCATGTATGTACCAAGACTAATCATACTAAATTGTTCTTATTATAATTCTAATTAGTACTTTACTTTTTTCTGGTTGGTTTACGCCGTCTCATTAAGAGATTATATGTACTTTCTTCTTTCATATTTAATGTCTCTCCATTTCAATTTATTTATCCTATTTTTTTTTGGTCTATTTTTTAAGTAAAAACTATCATCTTCTATTTGTAATAATTCCTTAATTTTAATATCTCACTTGACATTTTTAAGACCACAATATTCAAAGGATATTTTGGTCCATGCACATTATTCACATGTTTAGTTTAAGTTTACTGGACTAGCAAAAAGACTCTTATATCTGGAAAAACTTTACGTCCAGCAAAATTAATATTGAGATTTTTAGTTACAGGTATGAACTAAAAATAAAGGGACAAAGAAATGAAGAGAATGAAATATTTGAAAGCTTCCGTTTACAAAGGAACTTTGTTCCTCATTGGATAGGATGAGGAAGATATTGTGCTTATATATTAGAAGCACTTCTTCTGATTTTTAAAGAGTTGCGAAGAAAGTTTCCCATCGTGTCCTCTCTCTCCCCTCTCTCTTCTACATTTTGCATTTTTTTCAGGCGAAATTGTTCGAGTGTGATTTGATCCTATATTTGAGTTAGACGAACTTCACTAACTTGAAGTGCGAGTTTCATAGAATGATTTTTTGTTTTATTCTGAGAGAAATTATCTGTATATCTTGAATGACAATGAAAAATTAAGTTTATTGAAATTGCAAAAGCCAAATGTGAGAGCAAAAAATATTTTATTCTTCTACTTCTGATTTATTGTTTTGGAGTCAAGAAAATGACAACTAAGATAAATTGAAACGGATCAAGTAAGTGCTTTTGTCAAAGCACCTAACAATTTGTGAATCTTCAGGGAAAGAAAATAGCTACGTATGTATACTTACTCATTTCTCCTTTCCCAGGCCCACTTCCCTTAATGCCTTTGTCTGTGAATTTATTTTGTATTCATGACTTTGGTGCATGTCCAACTAAGACGATTTAAGATGCACACGAGAAACGAAACTTAAATATCCAAAGTAGTCCCTATAGTGTCAGTGCAAGTTGAAGTAGTACCAACGAGAGTTACAATGGAGTGATAAATACTTTATCATCACAGTTAAAAGGTTTTAAGTTCAAGTCATGAGTATAAAATTGCATTAGTTAGGAACTATATTCTATACCCCAATATGAAACTTCCTATAGTGATTCGAATTTAATTGGACCCTAATGTAAGTACTTTTAGATTTTTAAGAGGTGTGAATAGAAAATGAATAGGTGTTTTTTTAAAAGATACCAAGAAAAAGAATGCAATTTGAATTGACACCTTTCCGGTTTGGATGGTTAATCCCTTTTCAATGAGTTATGACTTTTTCGAAGAGCTGAACTTTTATGAAGGGACGCACCTTTTTAAACCATTGCTTCTCTTCATGAAGGAACACCTTTATGGCTATAAATACTAGAATTTTTCCTCAAATATAGACATGAAATTTTGAAATAAAAATACTTCTCTTTCTTGAAAAACTCTAGTGTGATTTGCTACCGTTGAGTGCAGTTGTAGTTTAACAGAGTTTGAGGTACCGTTATTCTGGTGAAGTGATTATATTCATTTTATCCTAACATGATATATTCCATAACATCTGGTACTTGAGTGAAATAATTTTCTTAAGGACACACCGTAAATTCATTAGACTTGAATCTTCTAACTTCATCTTTTTCTAAACGTTTCACTACATAAAAACAACGTTTAGCAATGGATTGGTACCAACAAGTACTCTTCCGTCGCTAATTAACGACGGATTGAAAACAAAATAGAACTTTTGTCGCTAAATAATTGAAAATAAAATTAGTAGCCAAATTAGTGATGGATTAGCGATAGAAAGTAAAATCTGTTGCTATATTTTGGCAGTAAATATTGGCGCCTTTATTTTGGTGACAAAATAAGCAACATAAAAGGGAGAACTTTTTTTTTTGACATGGTGGAGACGAAAATAACAACAAAAATATTGTCACTAGAATTATTTACCATTTAAAAAATATATTAGAAATTATTGTAGCAGAAAAAGGCATTTTGAGGTATTTGTTCTTAAATTTTTGATAAATAATTAGCAACGGATATAATATTCGTTGCGAAATCCGTCATCCCACCAATTAAATATTAGGGCAAACTCTTTTACTTCACATTGTTCGAACACTTAGGTATCCTCCGCCTCTTTCCAAAACATACTCTCCTTTTTCTTTTCTCTCAATTGAGAAAATAAAATCACTCAATATCAATCGACAAGAATATTAAACTCACAATTTTGAATCTAAATTAGAGGTACGATTTTAAATCTCGTAATGTGAGTTGTTTTTCCTCTTTCAATTTCTTAATTTCTAAGTTAAAAGTCACTTGTAAATGATTGATTTAGGGTTGTTTGAGCACTTTCACTTAGGGTTGTTCAGTTATTGTGTTAGAAATCGATATTCTGGAGTTGCTGGCGCAGTCCGTTCAACCATCTGTCGAACGGATCAAAAGAAATCCACATAAATCCAAAATAAGACTCTCAAAACCCTCAAAAATCACAATATCGCATAAATGGTACCAAAATGCATCGGAAATTGTGCCAATCACCCCCACACCCCAGAAATACCATTATACAACTACGAGGAAGGGTAAAGCAGTCAAATAACATAGAAACAAATATTTTACGTATTTTATCAAAAAATTAATTGTTACACACAGCGTGAATATGGTGTACTTGAGTCTTCTAATCTTCATCTTTTTCTAAACATTTAATTTTGTTGTTTTGCAGAAAATAGTTTGAACTTCATTTTTGTTGATGTTCATAAGTTAGGTTGAACATATTATTGATGTTCAAAATTGTGAATACAGAGTTACAACTTCATTTAATTGTTCATATGATTAATTTAAACATGTGTTTAAAGTTCTTCTTGTAAAATACAAATTTTACTAAATTTGAAAAACAATAAGTACTACTTAAATGAGAAACCAAAGTACTTAAAGTTGTGCCTTGGTCATATGCGTTATTTAATTGTGCGGTTCGCCCTTCAAATGAGCTGCACTTTAATTTTTGTCTTTCGAAAGGCTAATCATTAATTTTTGCCTTTAGTGGGACATAAGTTCTTTAAGGACCGTAGAATATGATTTGTAGAATATTATAATTTAAAAATATAAATTTATATCCTACGAAAACGTCTGAAACCTAATTTTGTCGTCCAATAAATTCTTCCTCAAAGTGTTTTTGCTTTTATGGGTATACCCTCACTTGGGTAGACCCTTGGAGTTATTAGTAGGTCCTTTGTAGTTCGTTTGCTAGACAAATGGATAAAGATTTTCTGAATGTAGGTCGCCTTGTCCAAGATGGCAAGAAATGAGTTTATGTTATATACGTGGTCAAGTGATATATAGTTAGTATAAATAATTATATATTTTAAGGTTATTTTTATTTTTAGTACTAGTTGACAAATTCATTTATTTTAAAGATTAAAAAATTATGTTTAATACATAGTTTTTGATTAACTTTATAATTTTATTTATATTATACCAATGTACATAATTTCAACGTAACAATAAATGACCTTAGTCGCTAATAAACTTGTGGTCAATTAATCAACATAAAGTCGAACAACCCCAAATTGATATTAAAAACTTCTTTTCCAATTTTTTCTTTCAACGGTCTACCTCTTTTTTGTTTCTTTTTTCTTTTTAACTCATAGACATAAGTCATGTATCATTTTTGTAGTATTCGACGATGCAATCTTTTGTAATGATCTGTTTGATTGTTTTAAGTATTAGGAATTCTCTTTTTTAATTGACCCTTTGCTTAGCTTTAATATAGTGTTTTTGACTTTTAGGGATAGGTGAAATGATTGTCAAAACAATGGGGTGAGTATTGGAGGAGATATCTAAAATTTGAAATTTTAAGTTGAGATAAGAAAAAGGTTGATCAAAGTCAATAATTAAAATAGGTAAGCGAACTCAAAGTTACGTTTTGACAATTCAACAGGTCAAATGTTGAAGTATCACCTGCTAGGCTCCCGAAGGGCTTAGGATTGATTCATGTGTTCGGATGGACGACTTGTTAAGTTTATGGATTGGAGATGATGTTTGAATGGATCACTTGTTAGTTTATGAATTAGAGTTGACCACTTTCTACATCGAAGCTTCGAAACGAAAGATGAGAAAAAGAGAGGAACTTCTCTGAGAAAATATGATTGGATTCTGATCCATGAAGAGTCTTAACACTATCTAAATATCATTTACTGTACTTATTAAAATGATTTCAAGTAATTTTGAAATGGTAGCTCATTTTCAATCAACAGTAATTAATTGTATTTGTGACACCCATATTTAAAAGGAAAAGGAAAAGGACAGAAACAACATTTCAAATTAAATTATTTCCATGAAAATGATCATGAAATTTAAATTTTACTTTCTAGCCATTTCAATTTACTGATTTGTTCTATACCGTTTCTACACACCTTCTATACAATTTCTATACAAATCTTATGCATATAAATATTCTATACGAAAATTATACAATCTTGATACATAATTTACACAATAACTGTACATTTCTTTTTACACGTTTTATACAATAATTGTATAATTTTCATACACTTTCAATATTTTTTATATATTTTTTATACATATACATATTTGATAAAATTATACAATTTATATACATATATCTTATATAGATATATATTCTATTTAACAATTATATCGTTTTTATATAATTTAATTATTTTTCTAAACAATAAAAAAAAGTAGAATATTTGATCAGTTAAAAAATTTATAGCACAAAAAAATTAAAATATTTTTAAAAGGATCGAATTGTCCAAGTTGAATATTGTATCGGTATTGTATATAGACTGTATCAGTATTATATATGAACTGTATATGGACTACGTAGGCCAAAATGACCCCAAATTAGGAAATGGCTATAAAGTGGAAATAGAATACTAGACTGGCCACTTTTCGAAAAGTTTTCAAACTTAAACTATTTATTTTAAAAAGTAATATAGAGTGTCCTTTACCCTAATTAAAAGGGAATATATTCAATTTCTATAGACTATTTAAAATTTAGCCAATTGTAATAAAGTTTAGCCTCTTCCTATTACTTCTCCTCCCCGCCCTTCTTCTTTGGATTATTCTTTTGACCACTAGAAGTTTGGATACTTTATATCCGCATGTGTCAAAAGTGATACTAAAGGGGCTGAAAAATAAAACTTCATAAATAAATATTCTTTCGAGGAAAAAGAACACTCTATAACACTTTTTAAAAATAAATAACCCAAGTTAGAAAATTTTTCAAAAAATGATTAGTCGAATATACAATTTCCGCGTTATAGTCATTTCCTAATTTGGGTTATTTTGATCTACGTAGTCCATGTACCATCCATATACAATACTGATACAATATATATATACAATACAGATACAATATTCAACTTGGGCAATTCGATCCTTTTAAAAATATTTTATTTTATTTTTGCTATAAATTTTTTAACTGATCAAATATTCTTCTTTTTTTTATTGTTTAGAAATAATAATTAACTTATATAAAATCGATATAATTGTTAAATAGAATATGTATCTATATAAGATATATGTATAGAAATTGTATAGTTCTATCAAATATGTATACATATAAAATGTATATAAAAAATATATAGAAAGTGTATAAAAATTATATAATTGTTGTATAAAATGTGTAAAAAAAAATGTACAAATACTGTATAAATGATGTATCAAAACTGTATAATTTTCATATAGAATATTTATATGTATAAGATATGTATAGAAACAATATAAAATGTGTGTAGAGACGGTATAGAATAAGTCAATAGATTGAAATGGCTAGAAAGTAAAATTTAAATTCCATAACTATTTTTATAAAAATAGTTTAATTTAAAGTGTCGTTTCTGTCCTTTCTCTTTCTTTGAATAAGAACTAAAAGTGGCTATTTGTGTACTTTGCCCCTCCGCGGCCCATTAAAATATGAAATCCAAATCCTCCCCCGGTCAACTTAGCTTCTCATATTACTATTTTTGTTTAAATTTATGTGTTTCTTTCTAAATTTTGAGATTTAAATAAGCAAAATTTTATTATAATTTTAAAATAGTTTTTTATCAATTTTATTGTGACTTATAATCATTTCATTTTATATCAATTGTTCATTTTTTTCTACACACTAAAGAGATTATAAATAAAAATAATAATTTTACTAATTTACTCTTGAGAAACCTTTGAAACTTTACAAAATTATTTACACTCTCCAAATGAATCCATTGTAAAGATAAAATAGAAAAATATAACTAAGTTTATCTTGATTTTATAAAATTGCCAAGTAATTTATAATAACTGTTTATATGAATGTGCACAATTAATTGAGATGGAGATTATAATATCTTTTATATAATTTTCAAATATGTAAATTTTAGGTATAATTTTCATGATCGCGTTCAAATCACAACTAAACTGTTTCATTTTTTAAATTCTAATCAATGCATATAAATTGGAATAGAAAAAGTATTTCACTGTAATTTGATCAATCGAGTTTCTCGCTATTCGTATTCTCATTTTTTTGTGATCTGAATTTGTTCTTTTGGTATTTTCCATTCCCTCCAAAGTAGGGTATTAGGACTTAGGAGGTTTGGACCAAAAATTTTGAATTACGGGGTAATTTCTTCCATAGTTTTTATAGGTGAATCAGGGAAACTAAGATTTGAAATTTTTTATTATGATTTTCACTTATTCCATCAAAACACAAGAAATTTAACATCCACTAAAATTAAGAAGTAGCTGAAGATTGAAAATAAATCCAAATTTAAGTAAAAATCGATAAATAAGTGTTATTTTATTTAGGATTGTAGATAGGTGAACCCCAGCCATCCACCCTCGTTTTCACCTCCTAAATGAGCTCATCCATTTTTTTCATAGAAAAGGAAAATCTCTTTTCTAATTTTCTTTGCCGGAAGCCGGAATTTCCACTAGAATTGTTACCAGAAACACGTTGAATATGGGTTAACCCACCGATCCAGCCCTAATTTCAGATCCGTCATAGACCCATTCATTTTCCTCATAAAACTGAAACTTTTTTCCCCAAATTTTCTTCGCAACAAACAACAATTCAATAATAAAACAAGTAGAAAAACTAATCTGAAACATTCTATTGCATCAATCAAAGATCCTCTATTGATTTACAGTTACGAACAAACAAGATGGTAAGCTGGCCAACAATATAATTATGGTCGAAGTTTTCATCGAAAACACATCGGAGACGGTAAATCCACCAACCCACCCCAGTTTAAGCTTTGAGGTAAACCCATTAGTTTTTTCTGAACAAAAAACAAACAAAAACAAATATAACCATTTTCAAATTTCCTTCGCCTGTGAACTTTACATGACAACAGGGGTGGTGTGGTTGGGTGGGTGGAAGGGGGAGGAAGAATAACTAATACTTTCTTTTCGTTGTTTTCTTTATGATGATGTCATATTGCTACATTTAAGGCGTTTGAACCTCACACATCAAGCATGATTAGTTTGGTGTTAAAAATATGCGTAATAGGTACGATTTAGTTTACATGCAAGTGTTCAATAGAAAAAAGTCCTAATTCAATTATTCAATAGGAACACGAACTAATTAAGGTGTTAATACCAAAAAAATAAGTTCATGTCCTGCTTATGTGGAATAGTCAAAAGTTAGTTAAAAAATAAATTCATTGTTTCACAATAAGTGAATTGTTGGAGCAATTTTAGTGTTTCAAAATAAGTGAATGGTTCACAATTTAAGATAAATATTGAAATTTTTTTCCAAATTTATCCTCCATTAAAAATGTATTGGGAGTAATGTATCATGTGTCTTTATTTTTTGAAGAGGGTAAAAGTAAAAAAACATGATAAATTTATGACTTTATTTTTTTCTTAACATATGTGTCAAAATTTAATAATTAACTTATTATAAAACGGAGAAAATATTATTTAAGTGGAACCTCATATACAGATATAATAGCTTGTATATCATGCAATTGATCACTCTCATAATTAGCTTTTTGGCTAACTTAATTGAACAATTAATTTTATTTTTTAATTTAATTTTAAAAATTGTCCACATTATTTGATTTTTCTCTCTCTTCTTAAATGTTCCACCATCTTCTTCAATCTTTTTTTATGAAAGTAGAAACTATTGGTAGATATTATTATATTGAGTCTTAAATATTATATTTGTGTGATTGCCCAAAGATTTATTACATCAAAAAATATTTCTTCAATTTTTTTCTTTATTCATGCGAAGAAAAAGTTTCAATACGCGTATAAACTGTTGTCATGTGTTGGCATGTACCTATATATATATATACACACACACAAATAAAATATACATAGAAGTTGTATAATTAGTTTTTGATTTGTATAAAATATGTTGCTTCATATTTTATACATTACATATAAGTATATATCTATCACGTGCTTCCATCTAATTCCATTTTCTTTAACGATAAAACCTCTTATTTTGTTGATCCTACTTATTTTATTGAACTTAGAAATAAAAAATTCGGACAATTAAGGCGATTTTCAGTTTTTCATTGAAACTCTACTAAAGCTAACAAAGAAATCAAGTTTTCTTTTCTCACTTAACTTGATTGAATTCATTATGGATTCAATAAATCTAAGTAAATTGTAGTTTTATTTTTCGCTTATTCTTTATTTATTCTCTCATCTATACTTTTTTCTATTTATTTTATTTGGTTTGGATTAGATTTGTAGTGCCAATCCAACACAGTTTTTTTTATTGTTTTCAATTTAAATTTTTGTTTTTTCAATATTTATATTGACAATAGTGTATCGAACAATTGTATATTTTTGAAGTTGGTTTGCATAAACTATATTTAAACTTCTATTAGACATTAGGAATATCTCTATTTGTATAATCTGTTATTGATATTTTGTATAAATGCGTAACAACCAGTTTTTTTTGATGAAATATGTGAAATTTATGATTTTGTGTGATTTGACTATTTTACTATTCTCCACAGTTGTATTGTGGTATTTCTAGGATGTGAGAGTGATTGGCACTAGGGGTGTGCATCGGTCGGTTCGGTTCGGTTTTATGTGTTATTGGTTCATTTTATCGGTTTTCGATTTTTAAATATGTAAAACCAATAACCAACCAATAAGATATTTTCTTATCGGTCTCGGTTTATCATTTTTTGGTCCTTAATGGTTCGATTTTTGGTTTAAATAATAAGAAAATACTTATAAAATAGAAATAATAACAACTAACATAAAAAATAAAATCTTAATTACTGCCAAAACCTACGCAATGCATTTTAGTTTACAAGAATCTTCAAACTTGAACTGAATGTTAGTTAGGAAAAAAATTGAATCCTAATTGTTGGAAGCTATAAATGCTTCAAGATTTTTATTACGATAATAACCGAACTTTATATTGTACCTTGTTGCCCTGAGTAGGTTAATACTTTGTGAATCACTGAATTATGAATTAGTAGTGCATATAATCTATATACATACATATATCTATATATATATATAGATAGATAGAGAGAGAGATAGATAAATAAAGAGAGAGAGAAAGATTTAAATATATAAAATAAATAGGGATAAAATAATAACTTAGTGTATCCTTATTGGGTTATCGGTTTAACAAATAACCCAATAAGTTAAAACCGATGCCGAACAGTTTACCCAATAAAATTTTTTATAAAACCAATAAAAATCGTTAACTCGATAACCTAAGATTAATAACCCAATAAAATTTTTATCGATTCGGTTTATCGATCGATTCGATTTTTGCACAGCCTTAATTGGCACGATTTTTGATGCATTTTACTACCATTTCTGAATATTGTGATTTTTGGTGGCTTCGAGAGCCTTATTATAGACATGTATGGTTATCTTTTGATCCATGCGACGGATGCCTGAACGTTTGCACCAACAACTTTGGAATATCGGTTTTAGGCTAGGTAGATCTTTGATTCGGGTCCCGATGCACCCGAGCTTATTTCGACTTATTGGTTGGAAAGTTAGAAAATTAAAAATATGGGTGTGGAATCCATATATGATCGAAATCACCTCAAAAGAAAAATATGACTTCGCCAATGCATTTAGGACATCGATTTTAGCGTAGTAATATTTTTGTTTAGGATTTATGGATCTTAAATCTCATTTCGTCCCTCGATTTGGAAAATTATAATTTTGAATTTCGGGGGTCAACTCTGTAAAAATAATTTTTTGTTTGAAAATTTGACATTGCCATTGAGTCCGGAGCATTGAATGTAGTGTGGTTACATAGTTAGTTTGCATATATAGGACTCCGAAGGAATCCTGGACACCACGTCGACGTATATTTGAACTTAGAAAAAATCTGCACTATAGCAGAAAAATCTAAAATATATCACAACTTTTTCTCCACTTTCTTTTTGCTCATTTTGCCCATTCTTTCACCTTGCCTCTTGAGAGTTAAACCCTAATTTAGCGTGAGATCTTAAAAGTGAATCTTGCGGGATCTTGGGAATCTAGATTAATATCTATTTCCTAATTCTATTGTGGATTTAAGGTGAGATTTCATCTTTTTTTCTACTCTAATTCCTTCTAAAAATTCTAAAAATCATAGGACTTAATTTTAAACTCTAATTTCACTCCTTTTCATTTGAATAATGTTTTAATCTTATAAATACTAGTTTTTCATCAATTTAACCTTCAAAACAACTTTGATTCTTGATTTTAACGCAAAATTCAAAGATTTTACTTGGTAAAGCTTAAAAATAATTTTTCTTCAATTTGAACCTCATTTTTGACTCGATTTGACTTGAGTTTTTAGCTGTAGCTTTATAAAAAAATGGGGAACACATTTTTGTATTAAAGTTTCAGTTTTGTCTTTCTTTTTTGAAAATCCATTTCGTGGGTCTGTTTTGACCCTAAACTAAAAGTAGACAATATGAGTATCGTTGGCTTTGTTTTGATGCTTAGATTATATAATTTTTGATTTTAGTTGATTTTGAGATCATTCGTGGAAAATAAAGTTGTGGGTTCAAAGTGTAGTGGATCAGTTTTGGTATTTGAGGTAGATTATGGCTTAACTCTTCAAACTGACCAGGATCGTTAATTTGTGTACCAAAATGCAAGTTAAGGGTGAAAACTAATCATGAAAAATGACTATCTATATGTTGTGCCCGTGTGGGGGCCTATATGCATTGTAATTATTAAATTTGGGATATTATATGATATTGTGACAATGTGGGGTCTTATATGATGTTAATAGCCCTAAACATATATGAATAATCATATTGTGTTGTTACAATGCCTATGGTGGTACCTTTGGTGTATTGTAATATATTCATACTTTGTGGGCATATGAATTATGTGGAAATTTATGAATAGTGGAAATAATGAGTAGATGTTAGCTCACATAGTTGTAAAAATATAACATTATGGTTGATTATGGAAATACATCATGTGGATTGATTGTGAAAATACTCATTATGATTGGTTGTGAACATTGTATCATCATCCTCATGTCATTACACATGTCATTTCACTTGTTTCTTGTATGTTTTGTATATACTTGTATTTGTTGTTTGTCATACTTGATTTGTGTCTTATGTGCTCTAAAAATACTGAAAATATTGGATATTCTAGAAATATTTGGAACATCAAATTGAGATGTGCTAGGGAGGAGATATTAATATATGGATTGACGAACCTCCCATAGGTCCCATGTTGGGAGGCTTGCCTCCGTGGGTGTATACAGAAAATGTGTGATGATTCCAGAGGTTGTGCGATGCCCTCTTGCATCATTATCATCATCATCACCGTCATCATCATCATCATCATATATGTATTACACTTGCTTTATTGTGTTTATGTTGTGCTTGTATTGCCACATTGACTTATCATCTATTTATTTGTTGTACATCTTGACTTGTAAATGTCTAGTTGTTTTATCTTTCTCCTTTTTTTACTTCATAGTATTGATTATACATGTTTCTCTTTTATTCTGCTTGTATGTAATATGGTGTGTATTTGTATCCCTATCTAGCGGGTTGTTGTAATATATTAGATACTATAGATCTATTATTGTAAGTGGTGTATTTTATGGGGGAACATTTTATGATTGCAGGTGAAATGACCTTAGTATGTATTTTGTATGCTTTATTTTCTACCTTACTTGATCAGCCTATGATACCTACTGAGGACAAGTGGGCTGTACTAACGTCTATTATGCCTTTCCGGTACAGTACCTAGTTCGAATGCGCCTCAGCTTGGTTAATTCGGGTGGTATTTTTAGCTTTCTAGGTTGTGGATGGTTTTCAAGCATTCGGATATCTTGTACTACCTTTCTCTATTGACTATTCTTTAGTTTTATTTCAGAGACAGAGTTTCTCTTGTATTTGGATATCTTATGTATTTCATTTGGATTTGAGTTGTACTAGGTACTTTCTTATATTGTTGACACCAGGTTTTGGGAGTTATGGCTGCATGTGTTGATTTTATTCTTTATGCTTTTATGATATCTATATGGTTTGACTTTGTTCTACAAACCTTACCTTGGGGGTATTTTTGTCTTTTCCTCTTTTTGTGTATCAGTTTGGGTAATAGGCTTACTTATTAAGGTTCATTATGACAAGTTTTACCATGCCCCGTGTTTTGGGTCATGATAAATTGGTATCAGAGCCGCCAAGTTTCATTGATCTCAATGGTGTAAGAATAAGATGTCTAATAGAGTCTCGTGGATCGGTATGTAGACTTCCATATTTCAAGAGGCTATAAGATGCCTTTAGGAAAACTTGCCTCATTTTATTCATTATTATGTGAATTTCTTGTATATCTTGAGTTTTAAGTTGTGTTTTACTCTTTTTGTGAAGATAGTGTTGACAAGGTCCCGCGAGGTTAGAGATGTGGAGCCGTCTCCTAGAGGGCGAGCCTCAAGTCGTGGATGGACTTGAGGAAGTGGATGGGTTCATAGATCAACCCCATTTAGGATGAGTGCTAGGGGACTCTCCCCTGAGCCTCGTATTGGTTACTTCTCAGATGGTTATATTCGGAGCATCTTCCAGAGCATTGTGGATCACGCCAAAATGACAGAGGGTATTCTTAGAGCTAAACCTGTCAAGTGGGCCGGGCTGACCTGCTTCAGCCCAATTAGCACGGTTGTAAGACCCTGCAAAATTCATAGCTTAATTCAGTCCTTTAAGCTTGTTAAGGGGTCCCAAACTTAGAAAATTCTAGCTAAGTATTCAGACTTAGTTTATTTTAGGCCTTCGAAAGTTGGAAATCTTATTTTGCGACCTTAAAGTCCTTTAAATGTCTATATTTTAGTTAATTCATGATTAGGAAGGTCAATAGGTGTTCCTGGACAAGTTTTGGATTTTTTGGACTTCGTTTGAAGCTCCTTTGGAATCCAAAAATAGTGTACCAACGCGATCTTGGTGCGCCACGTGTCCTATCGCGTTGGTTAATATTTTCCCCAGCTACAAGTATCAAATTCCAGTGAGTCGGCGCGATCTTGGAGTGACACATTGGATATCGTGTCGGTGCCATCGATGCGTCGTGTCGACCTGCGCGTCGGTAATCCAGTTTTAACTCATCAAAAGACCGTGTTCTTGGGGGTATTTGGGTCATTTTCCCCTGACTCTCATCCCCTAAAATACGAAATTTAATACCCTAGGAGGCAAATAAACCCATTCTTTCTCAGTTTCTCTCAAGAATAAGCCTTAGTTTTTTTTTAATTTCAAATCAAGAACTCAAGATTTCACCTTTTATTTTCAGAAATTCTTCAACAAGGTATGTAAAGTGTTCATCCAAGGGTCCCTTCTATCCTTGGAGTTCAAGAAACTTCTTTCAAAAACATAAATTGTGATTTCTATGTGGTGGGTTTGAATGTTATCATGTAGATGTTATGGAATGTGTTCCAAGTTAAAATCTTTATGTGTTTCTTGATATTATGATAGCATATAAGTTAAATTTTGATTCTCTTATATTGAAACCCTTGAATTATGAAGTCATGATGTATTAGCATTGTTGATCATACCCAAGTATAAAGCTACACCTACCATGTGTTTGATAAAATGCTAAATTGAGACTATGGTGCTTTTGTGATCCTTTGATGGTCTTAATGACGAACTTATGCTATACCCACATGTTCACAATATCTTCCATGCTAAAGCTATACCTTGTATGTGTTTGATGGAATGCTCATGAGATTGGTTTAATGAAATTATGATGTGTTAGTATGTATTTCTATTCATATGGAAGTTCATGACTTTCAAGTGATTGATGAAATGGCTCATAGATCGTATTGTGAGTTGTTGACTATTTTCAAGTATTCAAGAATTGTCATGTCTTATTATTTTCATGCTATCGAGTCCTGGGGGTATTTAATACCCGATAATTTAGTTGTGTGCCTAGAGCCAGTGTTAGTTACAACACAGTCTCAATCATGTTACAATCAGTAGTACTCTAGTTCAGTTATAGAACTCAGGAAAACTTAGTAAACTCAGTATCAATCCAATCCCATTCAATATTCAGTTCAGTCCTCAGTAAACTTAGTCAGATAACAGAACTCAGTAGTATTCCATCAGTCAACGAAACTCAGTAAAGTTAACTCAGTTCAGTTAATCAGTACAATCAGTAACAGATCAGTCCAGCCTAGTATGAACTAGGAAATCAGTTCAGTGTTTATTCAGTTGGGAGTAGGATTCAGTACCGAGTGAACCCAAGGATGGGGACTCACCTACTAGCAGAGGGTGTGATCCTTTGAAGCAGTCCTTTCATTCTAGAACTACTTAGCTAGCATAGATTGAGACATCAAAACCTGCTATTTGAGGGTTGATGAGATGGCTTAACCTGACAGTTGAGAGTCCCACCATTCTCATTTAAGAACTTGCCAGATGAGGGTATCTCTTCTGTGTCTTTACTCGTGGCACGGTACTGATACCCTTCTAACTGGGGTTATAGGTTGGACCCTGAATCTATTCAGAAAAGTGGCATATCG
>NC_061121.1:209734956-209847525 GCF_002878395.1 Capsicum annuum
GAGTCAAGGACTCCAGTTTAGAAACCCCTACTCTTGAATCAGTGTCAGTAGCATGTGAATTCTCGAATGTATTTCCCAAAGATCTTTTCAAAATTTCTCCCAAAAAGGAAATGGATTTTGGAATTGATCTTCTCCCAGATACTTAGCCCATATCTATTTCGCTATACAGAATGCACCTGCAGAACTTAGAGAATTAAAAGAACAATTGAAGGATCTCTTAAACAGGGAATTTATCAGACCCAGTGTGTCCCCGTGGGGTGACCCAATTTTATTCGTGCGTAAAAAGACGGTTCTCTCAGAATGTGCATAGACTACCATCAGCTCAATAGGGTCACGATAAAAAATACGTATCTTCTTTCCAGAATTGATGACTTGTTTGATCAACTTCAAGGTGCTAGTTACTTTTCTAATATAGACCTCAGATTAGGCTATCATTAGCTTAGAGTCAGAGACTGTGACACCTCGAAGATAGCTTTTAGAACTTGGTATGGTCACTTCAAATTCTTAGTCATGTCCTTTGGTCTTACCAATGCCCCATTAGCTTTTATGGACTTGATGAACCATGTGTTCAAGTAGTACTTAGACATGTTCATCATAGTTTTCATAGATGACATCCTGGTTTACTCTTGCAGTAAATATGATTACGCAGACCATCTCAGAATAGTATTGTAGACTCTCAAAAATCATCAGTTATTCGCCAAATTTAGTAAGTACAAATTTTGGCTAAGGTCATTAGCATTTCTTGGCCATATCATTTTCGATGATGGCATTAGGGTAGATCCCCAAAAAACCGAAGCGGTGAGAAATAGGACTAGACCCATCTCTCCATTAGATATCAGGAGTTTCTTGGGTTTGGCTGGCTATTACAGGTAGTTTGTTAAGGGAATTTTGTCTATTGCATCCCCTATGTCCAGATTGACTCAGAAGAAATTCAAATTTCAGTGGTTAGATTTATGCGAGAAGAGTTTTTAGGAGTTGAAGACTCGACTCACATCAACTTTAGTTTTGACTCTTCTAGATGGTTCAGATGGGTTTATGGTATACTGTGATGCATCCAGAGTAGGTTTGGGTTGTGTTCTCATGCAACATGGTAAGGTCATAGCCTACGCCTCCAGATAACTTAAACCTATAGAGAAGATTTATCTAACTCATGATCTCGAGTTAGCAGCAGTAGTGTTTGCCTTAAAGATTTGGAGGCACTACTTGTATGGGGTGTATGTAGATGTGTTCACAGATCACAAAAGCCTTCAGTATGTATTTTCTCAGAAAGAGTTAAACCTTCGTCAGAGAAGGTGGTTAAAGTTGTTAAAAGATTATGATATGAGCATTCTGTATCATCCAGGCAAGGCCAATGTAGTGGCTGATGCTCTCAGTAAATTGTCTATGGGTAGTGTTGCTCATGTTGAGGACAGTAAAAAAAGTTAGTTTAGAAAGTTCATCAGCTTGCCCGACTAGGTGTCCGCTTAGTCGATTCAGTAGAAGGTAGTGTATGGGTTCAGAACAGTTCAGAATCATCTCTAGTTTTTGAAGTAAAGAAAAAGCAGGATAGAGATCCCAATTTAGTCTAGTTGAAAAAGTCAGTCAAAGATTAGAATGTGGAGGTTTTCTCCCAAGGGGGAGATGGTATTTTGCATTGTCAGGGTCATCTATTTATGCCAAGTGTAGATGACTTGAGGCAGTGAATTATTGTAGAGGCACATGGTGTGCGTTACTCTATTCAACTAGGTCCCACTAAGATTTACCACAATTTGTGGGAGATCTATTGGTGGAGTGGGATGAAGAGAGACATTTCAGACTTCGTGGCTAAGTGCTCAACATATCATCAGGCTAAGATTGAGCATCAGAAGCCAAGTGGGTCTATGCAGGAGTTCAGTATCCCTACTTGGAAGTGGGAAGAATTGAACATGGACTTTGTGATGGGTTTGCCTCGTACTCATTGTCAGCACGATTCAGTTTGGGTCATCATAGACAAGGTGACCAAATTATCTCATTTCCTTCCAGTCCATACCTCGTATTCAGCTGAGGATTATGCAAAACTCTATATCAGATAGTTGGTTAGATTGCACGGTGTTCCGTCGTCTATTTTCTTAGATAGAGGTACCGAGTTCACCTCTCATTTCTAGGAAATATTCCAAAAAGTTCTTGGTACCCGAGTTCATCTCAGTAGAGACTTTCATCTCTAGATAGATGGTCAAGTGCAAAGGTCCATTCAGACTTCGAAAAATATGCTGCAAGTGTGTGCGATAGATTTTAAATGTAGTTGGGATGACTACTTGCCTTTGATTGAGTTTGCATGCAACAACAACTATCATTCCAGTATTCAGATGGCTCTGTTTGAATCTCTCTATAAATACCCTATATTCAAAATCATTTTTAACACATCCTCAATCTCTCATTCTCTCTCAAATATTCTAATTATCTCCTACAGTACTCAATTTTATTTTTTAATTGTGCAATTACAAATAATAAGTGGAAGTTTTCTAAAGTCAAAATTTTTGGATACTTTCAAAATTTGGTATTGTCGTTCCATCTTTTATTGTTAATTTTTAATTAGTGTATTAATTATTGAATATTTCTTTTTAATATTTTTGTGTATTTTGAATATTTATTAGTTTAATTTATAATATGAATATATTAGGAAACCTCGATAAAAGTGTCAAAATTTTTTGTCCTAGAAGTGGTAGTGGTAGTAAAAAATAAATTGGTGGCCATTTTGGTAGAGCTAGTTCAAACACTAGATATACCTATGTGCCTCCGGTACCAATTAGTCAATCTTTTGAGAATGAAATAGGTGTAGGTACTCACGATATAAATTATTTAGAAGCTCAGAAAAATTATGGTATAAAAGAAGAGAATGATGTAGACACGGTTAATTTAGATGTATATGATGAAAATATTGGTGAGACACCTGAATTTGGAAATGCTAATGTTTGATTCGAATAGGTTAATCTTCCTCCCCGTCCTCCTCATCCTCTCTGTGCCCCTACAAGATCTCGTAAAAGAACTAGTATTGCATGAAAGTTTTTTCAAAAATAGAAGGATAAAGTAAGGTGCAATACAATATTTGTGAAATTAAATATGACAATAAAACTGGAGGCAATAAAATGGGTACGGGTTTGTTGATGAGATATTTAAGATATAGATATGCAAGAGAGTTAAATATTGTACAAGGTGGTGAGGCTGTTGGTCGACCAACACAAATTAGATTGAACCCAACAATCAGTCAATTAGTTAAAAATTATAATGAAATAAAGGATTGAGAAGAAATAGCGGAAATGATAGCTATTGATTGTTTGCCTTTCACTTTTGCTTCTTTGGATGCTTTTATTCATTATATTCAACAATTTATAATTTTGTATTTATAGGTATTTCTAGAAGTACTTGTCGGGCCGATATTATTAGACTTTATGCACAACATATTTATTATTTATCTGCATTATTAAAAAATATTTCATGTAGAATTGCTCTAACTTCTGATCTTAGTCGTGCTGTTAACAAACATAATTATTTAATAATTACTTCTTACTGGATAGATATTAATTTTATTATGCAAAAATGCATTCTAGAATTTTTGTATGATGAAGATCATAGACACACAGGAAGATTTATTTCTGAATCTATTTCTAAAGTAGAAAAATATTATAGTATTAAAAGAAAAGTTTTATGTATAACTTTTGATAGTGCATCTAACAACATGGCTGTTGTTGAGTTGTTGAAAATTGAACTTTCTCCACTGTCACCTGAAATATTTCATGTTAAGTGTGCTTGTCATATATATATAATTTAATAGTAAAAGATGGTCTTTAATTTTTTGAGCTTTATATTGAAAAGGCCTGCTGGCTTGCTGTTGGCTCTATTCAAGGAAATAATAAAAAAGCTAGAGTGAGAGAATTTAAAATCAAATGTGAACAAAATGGACTTAGACCTATATTCATGTCTGAAGAATATGATACTAGATGGAAGGCTACTTATACTTATTTAAAAACTTGTCTTGCTTATAAAGTTCCTATTACAATGACTTTTAATCAATATTCTAGTTTTTTTCCTGACTGTGGCTGCAATTGATGATCTTGTTAAATTTTTTAAATTTTTTTATATAGCTACGGTTGAATTCTCTAATGCTTATTATCCTACTGTTTGTAATATTTTAGCTTATTTTGCCGATATTTCTTGTTTGTTTGATGAATATAAGAATAAAGAAGGTTACAAAGAAGCTATTACTGCTATGATTGCTAAATTTTAAAAATATTTATATCCGCTTCCCTTAATTTATTTGATTGGTGCTATAATAAATCCATGTTTGAAATATAATACTATTGCCAAATTTAGTTCTATTATTTATAATGCTTTAGAGATATAGACTGAAGAAGAACTTTCTTTATTTACGACTATGAGTGATGCAAACAATTACATGGAAGCATTATTTAACCATTATGACGACTTACTTGATGAAGCCGCACCGGCAAATATCACTCCAACTATCGCTCCTCAAGCTACCAAAAAGCCATCATCTTCTAAAAGACAGGCACATAGTAGTTAACCTGATTACTTTTTGATTTAAATGTTTGGGACAAGGTGCAACCTTTATCACACAATAAAATCTCAAAAAGAGCTTAAGTATTTTCTTAGACAGCCGATAGGGGATCGTAGATCAAGGATATGCCCGTTGGATTGGTGGAAGAATAATGAAAGACAATATCCAGTGCTTTCAAGATTAGCTAGAGATATATTAAATATTTCAATGTCAACTGTTGCATCGGAGAGCATTTTTTGTCAGGGACAACAACAACTTGGAGACAACCGACACTCATAGGGAAGCAATGCTATGTATGTTTTAGTTTGCCTTAGAGATTTGATTAGAGCAAAATGAAGAAATTAAGAAATGAAGGAAGAGCCAAAAGACGAACAAAATCTTGAAGAAATTATGACATCAAGAGAGACCTCAACACAATCATGTCCAATTTATGGTTTAGCCTTTGCTCCCATTAATTTTGACTTTCCTATGACAGTTTCCGTTAATATTAACATGCATGAGTTGGAAAAAATGATGCAAAATTTGTAGATTTTCATTCATGTAAATTATAAGTTTTGGATCATTTTCAAGTATTATTATATTAAGTAGCATACATTGTAATCTTGTATGTATATATGCATGTATATTTTCTAAAGTACTATAACATGTAATGTATATATCTTTCAACTTTCAATTGGTATTTTAAGTAGTTTATATTCTACATAAATATGTATATATTTTGTATAGACTCTAAAGTAGTATATGTTTAATTTATACATGTGTATATGTTTTCTAAAGTGGTATATATATAGTGTATATATGTTGTATGTATATTAGTTCAAGTATTATTCTAAATAGTATATATATATATATATATATATATATTATATTGTATGTATATATGTGTATATATTTTCTCTGGACTCTAAATTAGTATATATTTAATATATACATGTGTATATGTTCTTTAAAGTAGTATATATTAGTGTATATATGTTGTATGTATATTATTTCAAGTAGTATATATATATATTATATTGTACGTATATATGTGTATATATTTTCTATATACTCTAAAGTAGTATATATTTAATGTATACACGTGTATATGTTTTCTAAAATCTAAAGTAGTATATAAATAGTGTATATTGTTGTAAGCATATAGTTTCAAGTAGTATATATATATATATATACACATATATATATTATTGTACGTATATATGTGTATATATTTTCTATATATTCTAAAGTAGTATATATTTAATGTATACATGTGTATATGTTTTCTAAAATCTAAAAGTGGTATAATGTGTAATGTATATATGTTATACGTTTATTTTTTTACATTTTGATCGATTTTGACCGGTCCCAGTCAAAATTAATTTAAGGCTAAGTGGGGCGGTCACAAGCTAATTGGGTAGATTTTACTATTGGGCCCAAACCAGACCAACCCATTAAGACCTAACCCGGGCCCAGCCCAACCCAAAGCCCGATAAGAAAAATTAGACCGATATCAGTTTGAACTGGCCCTACTCGGTTGACAAGTTTACTTAGAGCATCCAATGGAGGCACAAAAATGTGGCATTTTGGTGAGTTCAGAGGCCATACTCCTTATGGTAGAGATTTTAGAGGTTTTCGTTGATTTTAGGGTAGGCTAGTGCAAGTGTCCTTACAGATTTCAGGTGGTGGATCTCCTAGTTTAGTAGTTCAGGGTGGTCATTCGGGCCTAGTGGTTACTTCTCCTATTGAAGTGGGCCGTAGAGGTTGCTTTGTATTTGATGAGGTTGGCCATTTGGCCAAGGACTGTCCCCACCGTGTGATTAGGCTACTCCTATTTCAACTGTGAGAGGAAGGGGTACTACTAGAAGAGTAAGGGGTAGAGATGGTGGAGCTTTGGTGGTGGTCGTAGGGCTACTCAGCTAGTTGGTGGTCGTGGCCAGTGTTATGCTATACCTACTAGGCCTGAGTTGGAGGCTTTTGATGTTCTGATCACATGTTTTAGCTCTTTTTGTTTTAGATCTACATCTGTATTTGTTGACCTCGGATCGACTTTCTCCTATGTGTCTACATATTTTTCTTCGAGTTTTGATTATGTTAGAGAGCTTATTTCCATTCCTATTCATGTATCTACACTTGTAGGAGATACTTTAGTGTGGATTGGGTGTACCGTTCTTGTGTTATGACTTTTTATGGCCATGAGACTTGGGTAGATTAACTTGTCTTAGATATGGTTGATTTTGATGTTATTTTGGGTATGGATGGGTTGGCTCTTTATCATGCTATCTTAGATTATTTATCTACGACTGTGACTTTAGCCCCATCAGGTATACCAAAAATAACTTAGAAGGGTGAGTTTTGTGCGAGTCCTACGAGGATCATATCTTATATTCAGAATCGTAGATTGGTTGAGAAGGGATGTTTATCTTATTTATCTCATATTCATGATAGTAGTGTTGTTTCTCCTCTTTTTTTGGATTCCATTCGTGTTGTCTATGAGTTTGTGGATGTGTTTCCTACGGATTTGCCTGGAATGCCTTCGAATCATAATATTTATTTTGCTATTAATGTTGAGCCGGGCACTAAACCCATTTGTATTTGTCCTTATAGGATGGCCGCAGTCGGGTTGAAGGAACTGAATAATGAACTGCAAGAGTTTTTAATTCGACCTAGTGTATCGCTTTAGGTGCGCTTGTATTTTTTATAAAGAAGAAGGATCAGTATGTATATTGATTATTGACAGTTCAACAAGGTTACAGTTAAGATTAAGCATTCTCTTCCTCGTATTAATGATTATTTGATCAACTTCAGAGTGCCACAGTATTTTTGAAGATTGATCCGAGATCCGGCTATCACCAGTTGAGGATTAGAGCTTTGGATATTCCGAAGATAACTTTTCAGACTCGATATGGTCATATGAGTTCTTGGTCATGTCTTTTAGGTTGACCAATGCCTCTGTCATGTTCTTAGAGTTGATGAACAGGGTGTTCCAATAGTATCTCAACTTTTTTGTTATTGTATTTATATATGATATATTGGTTTACGGATTGTGCTTCAGAGATTGAGGGATGAGAAATTATATGCCAAGTTCTCCAAGTGTTATTTTTGGTTGGAGTCTGTTTCTTTCTTGGGTTCAGTGGTGACTAAGAAGGGTATTATGGTTGATCCAGCCAAGATTGCAGTGGTTTGTGTTTGGGCTAGATCTACTTCACTCATCGAGATTCAGAGTTTTGTTGGGTTGGTAGTTTATTATCGATATTTTGTTAAGGGTTTCTTATCTATTGAGCTTTATTGAGGAAGTTGACTCAGAAGAAGATATTCTTTTCAATGGTCCGATGCTTGTTAGGCATGCTTTCAAAAGCTTAAGGATTTGTTGACTTTAACTCATATTTTGACTTTACCTAAGGAAGGCGTGGATTTCACTGTGTTTTGTGATGCTTCAGATATTGGATTAGGTATTGTGTTGATGCAGGAGGGCAAGGCGATTGCTTATGTATCTTATCAATTGAAGCCTCATGAGAGGAATTATCCTACCCATGATTTGGAGTTGTACGCAATTATGTTTTCTTTGAAGTTGTGGAGGTACTACTTGTATGGAGTTCATTTTAAGATTTTCTTAGATCATTATAGCCTTCAGTATTTCTTTACCCAGCGAGATCTGAATATGAGATAGTGCCATTGTCTTGAGTTACTTAAGGATTGTGACTTGACTACTCTCTACCATACAGGAAAGACTAATGTGGTTGTGGATACCTTGAGCCAAAAGTCATCTAGCATGGGTAGCTTGTGCATCTTTTAATCCAGGAGAGGTCTTTATCCTTAAAGGTTCAGTATTAGGTAACCAAATAGTTAGACTTGATATTTAGACACCTAGGCATGTTTTTGCATTTGTGGAGGCTAAATCTTCTTTGAGGGAGTAGATTTAAGCTCATCAGTTTAATGATGCAGGTTTAAGATTGATTCAAGATAAGGTGTTAAGTGGTGAGGCTAAGAAATACTCAATTGATTTGGATGGTATTTTAAGGATTAGGGGTCAAGTTTGTGTGTCGAGAGTGGGAGATTGGAATAGGTTGATTTTGGAGGAGGCCCATTGTTCCAGGTATTCTATTTATCTAGGAGAGACTAAGATGTGTCGTGATTTGAGACATCACTACTGGTACGGTGGTATGAGATGAGATATAGAAGATTTTATGGCTCGTTGCCTATGTTATTAGCAGGTGAAGGCTGAGCACATAAATCGAGTGGTTTGCTTTAGATGTTACCCATTTTCGTGTGGAAGTAGGAGTAGATCACAATGGTCTTTGTGACTAGTTTTCCTTGTACTTCTTATGGTTTTGACAATGTTTGGGTTATCGTGGATCAACTGACCAAGTCATCCCATTTTATTCCAGTCCAGGTTTCTTTCAGTGATGAGAGGTTGGCTCGTATCTACATTTGTGAGATTGTGCATCTACATGGTGTGACAGTGTCCATTTTTTCAGATTGAGGTTCTATGTCATATCTCACTTTTGAAAGATCTTTCATGATGAGTTGGGTACTTGGGTTGATATTAGTATGACATTTCACCCCTAGACAGATGGTTAGTCTGAGCAGACTATTCAGGTTTTGGAGGATATGCTCCGCATTTGTGTGATAGATTTTGGTGGCCAGTGGGAGCAGAATTTAACTTCAGTAGAGTTTGCATATAATAATAGCTACTATTCTAGTATTGATATGACTCTTTTTGAGGCATTATATGGTATGCGTTGTCGCTCACCAGTGGGTTGGTTTGATGTTTCATAGGTGAGACCTCGAGGTATAGACTTACTTTGTGAGTTTTTGGATAGAGTTTGGATCATTCAGGATAAACTTAGAGCAACTCAGAGTAGGAGAAGTGCTGTGATAACCATAGACTTCGTGCCTTGTAATTTAGTGTTGGTGATCATGTTTTCCTTTGAGTTTCACCCATGAAGGGTGTGATGTGGTTTGAGAATAGGAGCAACTTAGCTCCATGTATATTGGTCCATTTGAGATTCTTTGAACTGTTGGTGATGTGTCCTATGAGTTAGATTTGCCTCCAGATCCATCAGGTGTTCATCCAGTTTTTCATATTTTCACGCTTCGTCGGTATATTTGTGATGAGTATCACGTCATCTGTTTTGAGAGTCAGTTCAGTTAGATAAGCGGTTGTCTTTTATTGAGGAGCCGGTCTCTATTTTGGCTAGGGATGTAAGGCAGTTGCGTTCTAGAGTTATGCCTATTGTTATGGTTCAGTGGTGACATTGACCTGTAGATGAGGATACTTGGGAGGTCGAGTCTGATATGCGTAGTTCTTATCCCCAACTCTTTGTTGATTCAGGTATTTCTTTTCCCTTTTGTTCGAGGACGAACTAGATTTTTAGTGGTGGATGATGTAACAACCAACTTTTTTCATGAAATATGTGAAATTTGTGATTTTATGCTATTTGACTGTTTTACTCCTCCCCTCAATTACATTGTGGTATTTCTGAGGTGTGGGAGTAATTGGCATGGTTCTTGATGCATTTTGCTATCATTTATGCGATATTGTGATTTTAGTGGCTTCGAGAGCCTCTTTAAAGACATATGTGGTTATCTTTTGATCTGTGGAATGGATGGCTAAATGTCCTATACTATCAGCTTTGAATATCGATTTTAGTCTACGTAGGCCTTTAGTTCGGGTCCCAATACACCCGAGCTCATTTTGACCTGTTGGTTGGAAAGTTGAAAAATTAAAAATATGAGTGTGGGATCCATATTTGATCGAAATAACCTTGGATGAAAAAATCAACTTTGCTAACATGTCCAGAACGTCGATTTTAGGGTAGTATCATGTTTTATTGGGTTTTATTGATTTTAAATCTCATTTCGACCCTTGGTTTGGAAAATTATAATTTTGGATTTCGGGGGCCAACTCTATGAAAATGATATTTTTTTTGGAAATCTGATATTGCCAATGAGTCCAGAGCGTCGAATATAGTGTGATTACATAGTTCTTTTGTAAATATTGCACTCCGAAGGAATCCCGGATACCTCGTCATAGTCCGTTTGGACTTGGAAAAATTTGCACTATAGCAGAAAAATCTACAATATATAACAGTTTTTTCCCTCTTTTTTTTTGCTCATTTTCCCTATTCTTTCTCTTTGTCTCTTGAGAGTTAAACCCTAATATAGTGTGAGAGCTTAAAAGTGAAGCTTGTGGTAGTTTGGGAAGCTAGATTAACATCTATTTCTTAATTCTATTACGGATTTACGGTGAGATTTCATCCTTTTCTACTCTAATTCATTAATTAATTTCTCAAAACTCCAAAAATCTCAAACCAACTTAGATTTTTGATTTTAACGCGAAATTCAAAAATTTTACCCGATAAAGCAAAAAAATAATTTTTTTCAATTTGAACCTCATTTTTGACTCGATTTAACTTGGGTTTTCAGCTGTAGATTTCAAAAAATATGTGAAACACGTTTTTGTAATAAAGTTTTAATTTTGTCCTTCTTTTTTGAAAATTTATTTTCGAGGGTCAATTTTGAACTCGAACAAAAAGTAGATAATATGTGTATCGTTGGCTTTGTTTGATGGATGAATTCTATATTTATTGGTTTTAGTTGATTTTGAAATTATTCGTGGAAAGCATGGTCGTGGGTTTGAAGTGTAGCGAATCGGTTTCGGCCTTCAAGGTAGGTTATAGCTTAAGTCTTCAGACTGGGCTGGGTAGTTAACTTGTATACCAAGATACAAGTTAAAGGTGAAAACTAATGATAAAAAATGGCTATCTATATGTTGTTCCCGTGTGGGATCCTATATATGTTGTAATTGTTGAATTTAGAATATTACGTGATATGTGTGACCGTGTGGGGTCTTATGTGACGTTGATAGCCCTGAATACTATGTGAATAATTATATTGTGTTGTTAAAAATGCCTATTATGGTACCTTTGGTGTATTGTGATAATATTCATACTTTGTGGGCATATGAATCATGTGGAAATTCATGGATGGTGGAAATAATGAGTGGATGTTGGCTCACGTGGTTGTGAAAATATATCATTATGGTTGAATGTTGAAATGTATCATGTGAATTAGTTGTGGAAATATTCATTGTGATTGGTTGTGAACATTGCACCATCATCCTCATGTCATCACATGCATCATTTTCCTTGTTTGTTGTATATTTTTTATATACTTGTTGTTGTTGTTTTTCATACTTGATTTGTGTCTTATTTTCCTTGGGAACACTGGAAATACTAAAAAATCTAGAAATATTAGGAACATCAAATTTTATAAACAGTCCCCGTGGGATATATCGGGGAGGAGATATTGATATATGGATTTTATAAGGGTTGAAGATCCCCCATCGTCGGGAGGCTTGACTCTATGGTTGTATACGTTGATTGTGTGATGATCTTGGTGGTTGTGCGATGACCTCGTGCCTCATCATCATCATCACCACCACCATCATCATCATATACATTGTACTTGCTTTATTGTGTTTAAGTTGTGCATGTATTGCCATTTTGACTTATCATCTATCTATTTGTTCTATATCTTGACTTGTAAATGTCTAATTGTTCTATCTTCCTCTATTTTTACTTGATGGTCTTGATTATTCATGTTTCTCTTTTGTTCTACTTGTATGTGATATGGTGTATATTTGTATCTCTATCTGGTGTGTTGTTGTATTATATGTGGTTATTATAGATCTGTTAGAGCAAGTGATGTGGGTTACCATTGTGGGATATTTTTTTTATTGTAGGTGATGTGTCCTTAGTATGTATTATGTATGCTTTATTTTGTACCTTTCTCGATCGGGCTATGATACCTGCTGAGTTTAAGTGGACCGTGCTCATGCCTACTATGCCCTTTCGGCGCAGGATTAGTTCGAGTGCGCCTCAGCTTGGTTGATTCAGGTGATATTTGAAAATTTTAAGGTAGTGAATGGTTTTCAAGCGTCCGAATGTTTTCCACTACCTTTGTCCATAGACTATATCCTTACTTTTATTTTAGAGACATAGTTCCTCTTGTATTTTGATATCTTATGTATTTTATTTAGATTTGAGTTGTACTATATATGTTCTTATACTGTTGACACCAGGTTTTGGAAGTTATGACTACATGTGTTGATTTTATTCTCCCCACTTTTATAATATCTATATGGTTCAGCTTCGTTTTAGAAGCCTTACCTTAGGGGTATTTCTATCCTTTCCCTTTTTTATGAATCGGTTTGGGTGATAGGCTTACTTATCAAGGTTTACCATGACAAGAGCTATCATGACCCGTGTTTTGGGTCTTGACAAAATTAAAGGAAAAGAAAAAATATTTCAAGGATTCTTACTCCAAAGGGGAGAGAAACAACGTGTTGAATGGCTCTAAGGGATATTATATATACCCAAATGCATATTTGTATGAATATATATACTACAGATAGAAGTATGTCCACATATCTTTTTTTCCTGATTGTTACACACACTTATGTATACCAAGTTAATTTTTTAATCAAATCTATATACAAATAATCATCATATAGAATTAGACAATTGTCATGTGTTGGTCTACATACACACACACATATATATACATAAAAGTTGTATGATTAGTTTTTGATTTATATAAAATGTGCTAGTTCATATTTTATTCAATACATATAGGTATATATCTATCATGTGTTTGTATATAACTCATATGTATTTTGTATAAATTATATAGTCATAAATTAATTTGTTGGTATATTTCTATTGGTGTGTTTGTATTTTTGTATTTATTTTGTCATATTTTTTTTGACATGCATTTTGAATTTGTATACATTTATACATTTTGAATCTGCATATTTATACATATAATCTGAATTTATATCCATCTTATACGTTTTTATCTTGAAGATATGAGTTTTAGGCATTTGTATTTACATTTGAATGTTAAATCAGAGTTAAGTTTCATTTATACCAATTCTTTGTATTTCTGTTCATAGCTAATTTTCATGAACAAATACATTGAATGTATAAATTTATTGAAATTATATTTTAAATTTTGAAGTCATATGAGAAATTTGGGAAATTTTAGTTTGAATTCTATTTTTGTATTTCAAAAATTAAGTGATAAGTTATGACAGTCCATATGAAAAGGAAGAAATAAAAGTTTTGAGAAAGCTATGTTGGACAAAATAAAGGAAGTGAATCACTCCCCCCCCCCCCCCCCCCCTCCGCCCCTTTTTTTTAATCTCTAAAACATAAATGATATAATAATAAACTTTGTTAGTTAATATTTGTGTATTAGAGTCCTAAATATTAGACTAAGAGGTTAGTTAAGAGGGGTATAAGTTGAATATATGTGAAGTTTTTCCTTTTTATAAATAAAAGAAACCCAAATTGAAGAAAAAGGTTTATACAGTTTATTGTTGCAGGAGAACAAATTATTGATGTTGTTATGATAAAGTCACTAGGTTGAAAAAGTTGGATGTGAATCTATTAACTAAAATTTTTTGTTAGCTACTGCTTTAAATTCTGCACATTCTTTGTAAAATGCCCGGCTCCGCCATTGATAAGGTGTCTGTTGTTTTTGATGAAGAAGATAGACCAATTTGGAAAATAATGTGTTATTCTTGGAGCTTACAAAGTCCAAAAGTTGTTCATTGCAAATTATAGTGGTTAACTTAGTCCAACAAAAGATATTATGAAAACATTTAGCTTTAAGATAGTTTCTAGGAGTAGAGATTAGATCAAAACATCTTCAATTCCACTAACACCAAAAAATAACTGTAGAGATCATGAACAAAATTTTCTGAATGGCCTTGTCAACTCACCATAGACTCCATTTTATGAATGCCTCTCTTATATGTTGGGGTAGGGATAGGGATGGTATGGTATGATATGTTATGTTATTTGAAATTTTGGTAAAGTAATTTTTGTACTTGATTTTAAAAATTAAAATACTACTACCGTAGAAGATTAATCTGGCATGGTTTGGTATTTTGAAGTTTGGTTTAAGTATTTTGAGTTTTGGTAAATCGGTAATCATAGTTGTTCAACTTCGTCAATATATACTCATATGATAAAGTACTATGACTTTGACTTTTCAAAAAAAAAAAGCCACAATTGTATCATATCAACACATAACTCATGTAAGAATATACTTTCAAATTTTTTTACAAAAAACCTCTTTTATTAATTAGTTACATAAAAAGAAATTTCAATCATGATAGAGAAGCCAAGATTTCAATGTCTAAAAATGTAGTCTTATGCTAATACTTGGTTGTAAATTTGTGTAACAACCCACATTTTTGGGCTAGAATTTGAATCGTTGTTCCTACGTATTGTAACACCACGAGTCTGCACCCGGGATGCCACGCGGTACTTACGACCTCGAAGGATCACAAGCTAACCTATGATTGGTACCTGCTATGAGCACTGAATATTAATGCCGAAATAATGCAAAAGTTAGGCTGAGGTGCCATAAGGTTTAAAATCTGAATACTGATAAATATAGCAACTGGTAATAACATCTGAAAACTAAATACTGTCTGAACTAGTCTAGTCTGAAAATCCTCTAACTGAATTGTCTGACTGTGGAGGCGATGGGACAAACACCCAACTAGCTTCGACTAATAAAATACTAAATCTACTGTATTACTGAAATAAAAAAATATCCCCGATAGATGAGGACTCACTATTGAGTCTACTGCTGCTAATGAATCTAGCTAAGCGCGTTTAGGAACCTGAGCGTCTGAACCTATGATATGAGACATCATACCACAAGAAAAAAGTATGCTATCAGTACGTGGAATGTACTGGTTTGCTAGATGAGGTAAGGCTAATATGCATAGGTTCATATGTATGAACAATAACTGATTGAGTGATATTAATATAACTGAATGAGAGTACATGGATAACTGAAGCTGCTGTAAACACTGATTATGGAATACTGTGCCTGAAATTTATACTAAAACTGAGTACTGATAATTGAGTAACTGATATCTGAGATCACTGATAATTAAATTATTGATAACTGGGTAACTGTTTCTGACAGTCCTGATTCTGTAGAACTGAACTAAGTTCTATGTTGAGATTGAAACTGTAGGAGGTAATCATCTAACCGACATGCCCCTCTCTGAACTAATTGGGATCCAACCTATAACCCAGTTGGAAGGGTGTCAGTACCATGCCATGGGTATAGATAATGGCTGTGTGAATCCACTGAAATATTGTCTTGAAGGACTAAGGGTCACCCTCTACTGGAAAGTTCCCTAATAAGAGCAGTATTACCCTTAACTGGTTGGTAAACACCTTATCAACCCTTAACTGGCAGGTTGATATCTCAACCTATGCTGGCTACGTAGTTTTAGAACCCAAGGACTGCTACTAAGGATCATACCCTCTACTGACAGGTGAGCCCCCATCCTTGGGTTCGCTCGATGCTGAATCCTACTCCCAATTGAATGACACTGATTATTAGACTAGATTGAACTGGACTGAGTTTCACTGAGTTTTGTAATTAACTGAGTACTACTGTTTGTGACATTACTGAGACTATTCTATTGCTACTGTAATTTTAGGTAAATATCTAGATTTCAGATATTAAATACCCCTAGGACTTGATAGCATTGATAGTAAAGCATGGCATGATCTTAAAAGCATAACAATAATTTCTTGTTAACAAGACATTCATTTAGATATTTTGTCAAACACTTGAGAGGCATAAACTTGTACATGAATGGGAACACATGATAACATATCATGATTACCCTATTCAATTAACATAGGCATTCTAGCAAATGGGGAATATGATTATTTCACATAATAATAAACATATATATAAATATCATGGCTACAACATTCAACTTGTAATTTCAAGGAGTTAGCATGAGAATAACATAATTCATCACACTTGCTATTGTAATTTCATGAAACTTCTAATTAATCATGGAGTGAAGACGATATAACAATACACACATGAACACAATCCAACTCAAACATGTAATTCATGGAATCTGAATCTTGTATTTTGAAAAAAGTATTCTTGGGCTCCATGGATGGTAAGGACCTAGGTATAAGCATCTAATATACCTGTGAGGTTTAATTCTTGAAGATTCTTGAGATTGTTCTTGATTCTTGAAGGCTAGGGTTTTGCTAATTAAAAGAGAGATTGATCTTAATTTGAGGAAAATTGAGTAAATGATGATCTAATTAGGTTATTAGGGGTTAATTAACTTCTTTTGAACTGATCTGGGTTATGGAAAAAGACCCAAATGCCCCTGAAAAGAATTAAATTTCCATCACTAAAAATCTTAATTTTGGCTTTCACTGCGACATGGTGGCATTATGGTGAGTCACTGGATTTTTTCGGCTAATGTAGTCTAAGGATGAGTGCTAAAATATACTTTGGCACGTCGCGGAGGTATCACAGAGCCTCATTGGAAAGTGACATTTGAAAGATGGCACTCCGGCGCGATGCGCCATTATCACGTTGACACACTAGAAAAAGCCAATTGGGAACAGGGACTTCACCGTGATGCACTGGAATCACAGTGTCTCACTGAAAACTGACAAATGCCATTTTGACCCTCATCATAATGCGGTGCTTCTCAATTTGACATACTGTTTCACTAAAAGTGCTATAATTTCTCACCCGAATATTGTCTTTGCGAAAAATTTATATCATTGAATAGCTGACTGAATTTGCTACACAATAATGGGTCTTAAGCTAGAAAATTCTAAGTATTTTTTTAAAAGTATATAAATGAATTCTCACATACTGAGAGCTAAACTGAGCTAGAAAAATACGGGATATTACACTTATATAAACCCAAACCTAGTTATTCAATGTCAATATAATTGTGATGATCAATTCTATTATGTGGTAACATCTTTGGATATGAATTGAGATAATAAAAGTCTCCTAGTTCAAAGTTGAGTTGAGAACTTTTCTATCGATTGAGTTATAGTGCATGTTCCAACTTGGGTCAATTTTCAATGACTATTATACCTAGAATATAATGATTCATGTAGCCTACTACATATTTAATGAAAGATCTTTGAATCTTCTTTCCAACACATCTAATTTTACCTTAATTTGGTATTGGAATTGAAAGTTATACTCATTTTACTTTGGAGTGTCTGTCTGTAAGTAGGTGACGGCTAAGTTGACGAGCCATTAACTAGGTGACGACTAAAGTAATAAACCGTAAGCTAGGTGACAAGCCATCGATATAGGTCATCAACCTTAACTAGTAAATGACAAAATCCAGCAAGAGTTGGCGACTAGGCTGGCGAGATGTCACCAAAACGATGGCTTGTAAACCTAGTCATTAGTTAAAGAATCCCTACAGTTTTTCTTAGATTCTTTGAGGGCATTTTAGTTTTTTCCTCACCTCAAGCCCTACCCCCATGACTTAAAATCACATCTTAAATGCTATTTGCTCATTAGATATTAGTTTCTCATCGCTCATTCTCCTTTCCACTCTCAGGAGAGAAAGAAGTTAGGGTTTCTTTCAAAACTCATACTTTTAAGGCTTAGATTCAAGATGTCTTGAATTTTGTTCATCAAAAAGGTATGTAGAACTATCCTACTATTCATGGGCTTGAAAAAATACATTTTATCATACTCTAAATAGCGTTTATATGTACATGGTAAGAATTTTTAAATGATTTAAAGAACATGCATCATGAACCCCTTTTTATGATAAAATTATGTGTTTACTATGGGCTATTCCAAGAATTTGAGGTGTATTCATGTGTATATACATTATGATTTTTAAGAAGTGATTTAAGAGCATGATTTATTAAATTTCCTTTGTCATAATGAAATTTACTTGTCTTACTATGTTATGGGTCATTCAAATGCATGATTAAAATCTTGAGTTTAAATAATTTACTATCATTTATGAATTGATATTGTTTTATGATCCAGTGAGAGGGTGTTTTCTTGTTTTAAGAAGTGCTCTTTGTGCTAAATAAAAGAACTATATGTGATTGATGAAAAGGATGACCACCATATATGAAAGTATTTAAAGGAGAGTATTTTGCATAAGTTCATATAGTATTTGAAATAAGTATTCTCATGTGATATTTAAATATTTTGGTGGTCATTCATATATTTTTGAATGAGAAGGGATATGGACATGATATAATATGATATTAAATGTCTTGCAAGTCGAGGTATAATGATACCTATTCTGGAGTGAGCTTAACATGAAAGAAATGAATATTGTAAGCATTAAGCATGGTTTTTAGAGGCTAAAATTGGGGTTAAAGAGAGTTAGATGGTTAAACAAGGAAAGCACCAATTGAAAGACTCATCGTTAGAAATCGTGTTTTACCGATGTGGGACTATGGTACCTTGCATTGTGATCTTGTGTTCCTTTGATTCATGTCATCCTAATTTGGAACTATGTTTAGGAGCCCTACTTTGTGATCTTTTGCACTGCTGTGACACATTGACTTTATTTGGGATCATAGTAACTTGCTTTGTGATCTTGCGTATCCCCTAGTAGAAACTCTGATCCTTGCGACAAACTTATATTAGGGGCTTGGACGACGAGTTCATGGAACATTCCATATAACCCATGGGATTGTAGAAATGTTGAGTGTACCATCTTGTTCAGAACTAAAGCAAAAAGTTGAGTCAATGCTTTAGCAAGAAAGTTTTGAAGCTCATTAATTATGCCCATGTGTTATATATATATATATATATATATATATATATATATATATATATATATTACATTAAATTATTTTCACAATGATCTAGATTATTTTATATGAAATATATATTGTTTTTTTGGATTGTTCTGAGGCAAAGTCCCGTGGTCCATCAGATCAGTAGAATATTAAGATATAATAGAGTTGATGAGCCATTCATTTTTGGAAATGACTTTATTCATATGTTGACTTCTTAGTTTATTGTCCAGCCGGGGGCCTTGTCCCAGCCTAGCTAGTTAGTTTTCAGTAGAGGCTTCATGGATGGGATTTGAGTATTGTATTGTCATAAATTTATTAACATATTTTGATCATACGATCAACTTGAATTTTATTGTATCTTCAGCACTTTGATTTATGCATGGATTATGCTTATGATAGTATGTTATAGGGTCTCTCGGGCCTTCATGGTTTGGGATGCTTGCCGCGTGCAAGGTCTTAGCTCCGATCATGACAACTTAGTATCAGAGCATGATTTAGGGTCCCAGGGTGTCTATGAACCCATGCTTAGTAGAGTCTTGCTTATGGGTATGTTATGCACCACACTTATAATAAGGAGGCTACCAGGATTTAGGAGGTGTTTCCATTATTTCATACTCTAGATCATGCTATAATATTGTCCATTTGATTTTTATCCAAATTCCTTCCTTTCTCTAATTTAATTATCCATTTCTTACTATCGAGATGATACAAGTGCAAAATCTTAGAGTCTAAATGATATGGCCTTTTCTGATTGAGTCATCATATGGGTTATGAAATATCACAAGGACTTGAGAAGAGTCTGTCAGTGCATCAAAGTATGTTAATTTAAGTGTATACCCTCTATCTATATAAATCATGTGTTTGATCTTAAGGTAAGAAATGTCTTTAGTCTCTTTTCAAAAGCTTTGATGCAGATGTCACACTTAAGGGTAATGATATATAGCAGAATATTGGAATAGTATTTCCACCTGAGTAATAGTATATGTCAAGGTGTTATAGCCTATGAGTAGTAAGATGGTTTCAAAGTTAATGATATGAATTCATAAGTTTAGAAGTCAGAGTGATAGTAATTCTTGAGTGAAGAATGGTAGTTATAGTTGTGTAACCTTTGAGCAGAGGGTGGTATGCCTTTTTATGGCAATTGGATAAAGTTGTAGCCTGATTTATTGATTTATGGTAGCTAGAAGAGGATGTGATTAGTTATGATAATTAGAATTTATTTGAAATAGGGTAAATCTTAGAAAGGGTGACTCCGTGGTGTTTATAGAATTTTAAAGTTAGTTGGGACATATGCATGGGTAAGTAGATATGATGTGAGAAAGTAGAATATGCTAATAGATCATAATGATTTATATTATAAAAGTAAGATCAACTATTTTTATTATGTGACTTTAACCCCTTGATTCTCTTTTCTTTAGTAGTTGTAAACTAGTACAGTATGTGAGAAGGCGTGTAATAAATAGTACTAACATCGTGAAGAAAAATGTTCTTGTATGTCATAGTTAAAAGAAATAAGGAATTTAGGTTGATTTCTCTACTCGGTGGACTAGTATATTATGCAGGATGTTTTATTGGTTGTACATGATTGCTGCTAGACACTAGGTTTGAACTTTAGCTGTAGATTGTGGTGGTAAGAATGTTAAATCGAGGATAGTGCTACGAGAATTGTCGGGTAAGTAGTAGGCTTGATTTGATGTGTCTCATAGCCTAGGTTGGCAACTTGTGGAAAATTTTAGTGGAAAGTTGTGATATATATACATGACAACTAGTGTTAAAATGATGAACTGTGGCTGAGACAATAGGAGGAAGAGAGTATTATTTATATAAGAATAAGTTGATTCCTAGGTTGCATATTGTTAGATAAGGTTTTATGTGTATAAGTGCCATGTGTACCTAGTCCATGTTCATAAATTTCTTAGTATGGAGAAGGAGAGAGAGCTGTTATATGGTGTTCTTTAGTGTTGAATTGAGGGAAATATAGATAGATGATGTGAGCTCTTGGTCTAGTTTTAAAAACTTTTTAAGTTAAGAGGATATACAATTAGAGGTGTAATACTAGTATACTAAGTAGTGAAGAATGAATTGTTAAGTGTTAAGAAGAGTGAATGTGTATGCTCATGAGAGTGTGAATTATAGGGTGATGCCTATGGATATTTACAAAAATTAATTTTAGTATCCCTGAAAGGTAGTGTCTTCATATTATAGTTATTAGGGGAGATTGGCATTCAAGTGTATTGTGATAACCCCATTGTGTTGATTGTTGTTCTTGTAGATTTATTAAGAGGATATATCCTCAAATCTAGGACAACGAACTTTGATCAAAGAGGGAGATCATGAACTAAAGCAGATCCTGAATTTTATTATGGTGGTAAGTTTCAGGGAAGAGCCATGATAACTCAATTCTTATTCTAGCAAAATTCTCCTACTTCGTATTAAGAGGACTTTATACCAATGTCTTAGGTATTCAAATTGCACATTTTCCTAAGGTATGAGTTCCCAATGTAAATTATGTCCATGCTTCAACCCCTAAATTAGAAGCAATAACGTCTCTCAACAATCCAAGCTTCCAAGTATTCAAGTTCCATATTGTGATTGCTTGTGATCCATAAATCCATGTCTCATATTATTATTAGTTCTAAGAAACTATGCTTTCTATATGTTACCAATTCATTTTATGTTGGGTCTAGCCTAGAGAGATAAGGTTTATGCAAACTCATGTCATTCTCAACTGTTAAATTGAGAACCTATAGCTTCAAGCAGTAATCATTGTTTTATCCCTTGAATATATGACTCCCGACTTTATGTTATACAACTTATGATATATGCGCTCATGTTTCTCACTATGCCCAGTCCTAAGAACTCATGTTGTGTTATGTTTATGCTTGAATGACTCTCTATTTATGATCTAGATATTTGATTTATGAAGCACTTCGTGCCTATTGTATCATATCTTAGATCTCAAGCTCCACCTTGAGTAGAGCAACAAATATAAGTTATAATTGAGTAGTGTTACTTTAATTTTTGATACTTGTTCTCTAGTACCTCGATTTCCCCCTTATGTTAGGATGATAGTGGTTATTAAATCATAGTAATGCTTTAGATAAGGGAATAGATGTTCTTGTATTTGAAAATTTTAGTGTGGCTATTCAAGTTAAGGTTATAGGTGAAGAGTGAAGTGGGAGATGAACTTTTGTTATGTGAAATAGTTTGGAAGGGGCTATGTGGTGAAAATCTTTGTGAGAGTGATTGAAGTTGCTAGTTTTAAGTGGGGAGATCTATAATATGGGTGTAGTAGAGATAGTCTTGAATGTTGCGATTGATGAATACACAAACCAATGTGCAATGTGGTTAGTACTCCTTGATTTAAGACCTGAGGTTGTTTAATTATAGAGATAAGGTATAGTAATATTCTTAAAGGGATGTCGATATAGGGTCCCATATCTTATTCTAGCATCTTTTTACTCCGAATTAGGATTTAACTTGGAAGTACTATTTAGCGAGACTTAGACTTTTGTAGTTAGGTGTATTGTGGGGTGATTATAAGTTGGAAATAATGATGTGTCGATTCATTGTGTAGAGCATAGTTGAGTAGTTTCATGAAATTTAAGGTCTATTGGTCATATCACGTAAAGTGGAGGATACCTCTATTCCTATGTCCCGTAAAAAAATTATTTCATGTTAGGTATCATATAAATCATGACCTATGATCATTTAATAAACTCATGCCTTATGTTGTGATGATTATGATCCTTATAACTCATGTTGCAAGGTCATCTCTATGTCAATTCTCATTATCTCATGCTTCGTGCTAACATGATTCACTTGGTGATGTCATGGAACCTTTTTCTTTTGATGCCTATGTAAGTCATGTTAAGGGAAAATTCCTATTGTGAGGTCACATCCTTTATTCCATACTTCTATAGCTTCAACAAGTTCTTACCCATCATTTGAGGATGAATCATTCCAAGGGGGAGATAATGTAACACCCCATATTTTTGGGCTAGAAATCGAACCATCGTTATTACATATATAGACCCAAACCTAATGATTCTATGTCAGTATAAGTGTGATGATCAATTCTATAGTATGGAAACATCTTTGGAGATGAATTGAGATAGTAAAAATCTCCTAATTCAAAGTCGAGTTGAGAACTTTTCTACTGATTGAGTTTTAGTAGACATTCCAACTTGGGTCAACTTCCAACACCTATTAATCCATGAATATAATGATTTAGGTGACCTACTATATATAAAATGAAATATCTCAAGTCTTCTTTTAAACTCATCTCATTTCACCTTAATCTGATATCAGAGTAGTTAGTTATACTCATTTTACATTGGAATGTCTGTCTGTCAGAAGGTGACGACTAATTTGAAGAGCCGCTAACTAAGTGACGAGCCGTAATCTAGGTGACGAGCCATCATTCCATGTCGTCATCCTTAACCAGTAAATGGCAAAATCCAGGTAGAGTTGCCTACTAGGGTGATGAGATGTCACCAAACTAATAGCTTGTCAACCTAGTTGTTAGTTGATGAATCCCTGTAATTTTTCTTGGAATCCTTATGGGTATTTTAGTCCTTCCCTCACCTCAAAACCTACCCCCACGACTTAAATCATATTTTAAATGCTTTTTATCATTATATATCAGTTTCTCATTGCTCATTCTCCTCTTCGCTCTCAAGAGAGAAAGAAGTTAGGGTTTCTTTTAAAACTCATACGTTCAAGGCTTAGATTCAAGATATCTTAAATTTTATTCATCAAAAGTTATGTATAACTATCCTACTGTTCATGGGCTTGAAAAAATACCTTTTATAGTACCCTAAAAGGTGTTTATATATACATGGTATGAATTTTTAAACAGTTTGAAGAGCATGCATCACGAACCCCTTTTTATGATGAAATTATGTGTTTACTATGGGGTTATATCATGAACTTTAGGTGTATTCTTGTGTATATATGTTATGGTTTTCAAGAAGCGATTTAAGATCATGATTTATTAAATTCCCTCCCTCATAATGAAATTTACTTTTCTTAATATGTTTTGGGTTGTTCAAATACATGATTAAAAGCTTGAGTTTAAATGCTCTAGTATCATTTATGGATTGACATTGTTTATGATCCAATGTGAAGGTGTTTTCTTATTTTATAAAATGGTTTTTGTGCTAAATGAAAGAATTGCATTTGACTAATGAAAAAGATGACCACCATATGTTAAAGTCTCGAAAAGAGAGTGTTTTGCATAAGTTCATATGGTATTTCAAATAATTACTCTGATGTGATATTTAAATATTTTAGTGGTCATTCACATGTTTTGAATGAGAAGGTTTATGGACATGATATTATATGGCTTGCAAGTCGAGGTATGATGATACCTATTATGAAGTGCCCTTAGCATGAAAAACATGAATATTTGAGCATCAAGCATGGTTTTAAGAGTCTAAACTTTGGCTTAAAGAGAGTTAGATTGTTATTCAAAGAAAGCACAAGTTGAAAGACTCATCGTTGGAAACCGTGTTTTGCCAAGCACGAGTTGAAAGACTCATCGCTGGAAACCATGTTTTGCCGATGCGGGATTATGGTACCCTACTTTGTGATTTTGTGTACCTTTGATTCATGTCGTTCAAATTTGGTACTATGGTTAGGATCCCTGCTTTGTGATATCATGCAATACCATGGAATGTCGACTTGATTGGGATTGGGGGCTTGGCCGGCGAGTTAATGACGGATTTCATATAGCCCATAGGATTGTAGAAATGTGGAGGTGTACCATCTAGCTTAGAGCTAAAGCAAAGAGTTGTCTCAATGCTTTTTGAAGAATGTTTTGAAGCTCATTAATTATGCCTATGCATATTTTTTTTATATAAATATTATGTTAAATTTGTTTTTCACAATTCTCTCGATTATTTTAAATGAAATTTATGTTGTTTTGTTGATTGTTCTACATACCAATATATTTCAAGAAGTGACCGTCCTCATGCCTGCTGTATTGTCTCATAATGTAGGTTCTGAGGCACAGTCCCATGGTCCATCACATTAGTAGAATATTGGGATATGATCGAGTTGGTGAGCCATCAATATTTTGGAAGAGATTTATTCATGTAACACCCCGTACTTTTGGGATAGAATTTAGACCATTGTTCCGACGCATATAGTCCCAAACTAAATAATTCCTTGTTAATATATGTGTGGTGATCACTCCTATAGTGTGAAAAAACCTTTGAATATGAATTGAGGTCACAAGAATCCCCTAACTCTAAGACGAGTTGAAAATAATTCCATCAATTAAGTTTTAGTCGACACTTCAACTTGGGTCAACTTTCGTCTACCATTTCTTCTTGTATACAATGAATTAGAGGGCCTACTATATATAGAATGAAAGGTCTTCGAAGTATCTTTCCAACGGTACCAATCTCGCCTAAATCCAATACCCGAGCACAAAGTTATGACTTTGCAAAGATAAGTATTCCATCCAATCTACTTTGATCTGCTTTGCAACTGCTTCAGCAGATTAGAAGCAGTATCGCCGTAGGTCAAGGGCAGAACACCCTGGTTTGATTTTCTTTGCAATTGCTTCAGACAATTCACCGCAAATCAGGGTCAAGCTCCACGACCATAACTTTCTATATATAACAAACTGGGGGGACTTCTATATATCAAATAAAAGGTCTTTGAGTGTTGTTTCCAACGGAACTGATTTCGTCCAAATCCAATATCGTAGTAAAAAGTTATGCCCAATTTACTTCAACATATCAGCATGTCAACTGAGGGACAATTGTGACTTTTTTTTGTTTCCTTAGGGATATTTTAGTCTTTCCTCTCAACCTCAAAACCTGAAAACAGATGATTTAAGGCATTATTGAGAAAAATATGCTCATTCTTCATCCATTCCTCTCAAATTCAAACCCTAATACTTTCCCCAAAGATCAAGAAATCAAGACTTAAGTCCAAGATTTCGAAGGAACAAATCAAGATTTGAGTTCTACTCTTTAAACTAAGTAATATAAGGTACATGTGGTTTTTCTAAAACTACATGGGTATGGTGAAATTATTTTAATGATGAATAAATGTTTAGAAATAATAAAATTACAAAGTGGTTTTTGGATTTACAATTACATTTATGTATTTGAAACCTTATTGATGATAAAGTTTTGGTCTTGAGGCCTTTCCCCTAAATTGATTTGTATTCGTATATACATATGTGTGTGAATTTAAATTCGAAGATTTAATTGAGAACATGAATATATGGAACCCCCTCTTGCTATGAATTTCTGTTCTCTTCATACTATATGGATTATTTCAAATGTATTTTGAGAAGCTTGATATAAATGTCTTGATTTTTGTTCATGACTTGATTATGGTTCTGAATTGAAGAGAGGGGGTTCTTACATGATTGAATGATGTTGAAAATAGATATATTTCACAAAAGAACTACAGGATTTGTCACAAACTTCACGACCACCACACATTTATTGAAATGCTGAAAAGAATGATTTGTACATGATTTGATAAATGTTTAAAGTGTGAATCTTTTGAATTATTTAAAGTATGATGGTCCAAGCCTTTTGTTTTGAAAGAAGAGAATTTAATATTATAATTATGGCTCATAAGTATGACTTGCAAGTCTTGGTATGGCGATATCAAATTCAGATAATGCCATAGCAGATTTAGAACAGATTAAAGGTACAGACTTTTTCTTAGAGTTTTAGAATTTGAGTTCAGAGATATGTATATTTATAACATACTAAAAATGGTCTAAAGATATGTTAGGTGGTTACCCTAAGAAGGCATGAGCAATAAAACTCATTGCCCAAAACTGTGTTTTGTCGATACGGGTATATTATTATTGTATGATGGCGACGGCCCTGTGGAGTAGCAGATTCATATAATCCAACCCTTGCAGCAAACTTGGGTTGGGGGCTTGGCTGCTGAGTTAAGGACGGATTCCATATAGCCCATGGGGTAGCAGATATGTAGTAATACAAAGCATAGAATTGCATTGACAAGATTATTTTAAAATCATTTGAGATGACCCATGTATTTTAAACTATTTCATGCATAATTTTTTATGAATTGCTCTCACCTATGCTATATATGTATAAATTTATTATTTTTGATTTCTATGCGAACTAGTACAATTGTATTGACCACCTATATTTTAGGGTCTGAGGCTTAGTCTAGACGTCCTGCTAAGCCATAGAATTTTTCAGAGAAAAGTGAAGTGTGCAAGTGGTGAGCCTTCTTTATTTAGGAAGTCCTATGTCTTTCCATATATTTGTTATTTACTTTCGTTTAGGTCTACTGGGGGCTTTGTCCCAGATTCAGATAGTTTGTTAATTTCTTTTGTAGTAGAGATTTCGTAGTCTGGAACAAATGTTGTCAAATTGATAATTTACTTATTTTCAAAATATGACCATGATTTTGTTTATTTATGTCCCACAACATTTTTTTTATTTTTATGAATGGTGTTGATGAGGTACCAGATAGATAGGGGCGTCTGAGCCTATGTGGTTTGGGATGCTCATCAAGGCTAGGGTCCCGACTCGAGTCATGACAAATTTTGTATCAAAGCATAGTTCATGGACCTAGGGTGTATGCGAAATAGCATCGGGTAGAGTCTTGTGTATGGTTTTGTAGCACGCCACACTTATAAGTAGGAGACTACGAGGTGTTTAGGAATGTTTTTCTTTCTTCATGTTTTAGTTCGTACTATGGATTCTTAATGTTCCTCTTTCATACTTTAGTTAGTACTTGAAAGTGTATTGATTATAGTGTAAAATATGATCCTGATGAAATTGTGCTCTTCAGCCTGAGTTATTAAGTGTATCCAGTCCCTTTCAAGGTTCTTGTGGTAGATGTCATGTATAAGGGGAATGATGTATAGCAGAATATTGGATCTGTATTTCCATCCGAGTAGTAGTGTATGTTAAAGTGTCATGACCTATTGGTAGTGAGATTGGGCCAAGAAGTTGGGGATATGAAATCACAAGGTTAGAAGTCAGAGTGAGGGGACTATTGTGTAAGTAAATACTTTTAGTTGAATAAATGACGATTGAGGAACGATTTGCCATTTTATATTGATAGACTAGTGTGGTAGTGATATTTGTAGATTGTAAGGTATTTGATAAATGAAGTGTTTGGCTGAGATTATTATCTATTTAGAAATACGAAAGAAGCCTAGAGTGGATAGTTAGGGTAGTTACAGAAATCCATTATAGATTATGATTGGAAATGGTTAGATTAGCCAATAAGTTATAATTATAGACTCATTATTGTTGTGGAATTTGAAGGTAGTCTAAAGATATGCTTGGGTAAGTAAGTATGATGTGAGGAAGTAGAATATGTAGATAAGATCGTATTGGGATATACTATAAGATTAAGGTTGACCATGTCTATTATGTTACTTTACCCCCCTTGACCTTCTTTTCTTTAGTAGTTGTAAACTAGTACTACTTTTGAGAAGGTATGTAGTAGATTTTGAGGTGTAGTAGTAATGTCATGGAGGTGATTTGGTTGTAGGTAGTATCTAAGTGAAATGAGGTATTTGGGTTGAATTTCCCAATTTGACGGACTAATATATTATGTTGCATGCTTCATTGGTGGTAAATGATTGATGCTAGACTATAGGCTTGAATTTTAAGTGTAGAATCTGGTGGTAAGAATAGTAGCTTAAGATTAGTGATGTATCTTTTATGGGAATAATTAGTAGGCTTGATGTAATTTGTGAAAAAGCTTAGCTTGATGATTTATGAAAAATTTTAAGTGGTAATTATGAGGTATATGTGTATATGAGGACTAGTGTTAAAATGATGAATTGTGGGTGAGTCATTAAGTGTATAAGGGTGTAAGTATATAAAAATAAGTTGCACCTCGGGTAGTATAGAATTAGGTACGATTTTATGATATAAGTTATGTGATTAAAGATCTAATGTTAGAAGGTTAAGTAGTGGAGAGTAGATTTTTTTTATGTAATAAAGAGTGAAGATGTGTATGCTCATGAGACTGCGAATGGTAGGTTGACGATCATAGAAGATAGCCAAAATTAAGAGTAGCATTCCTGGAAAGCAATGCCTTTAGAGTATAGTTAAAAAAAGGGAAAGTTTAGCATTTATGTGTATAGTGTTTGTGTATAGTGTTTTGGTACCTAGTTTGTGTTTTGGATATTTTTGTATAGAGAAGTCTGGTGAGTTATCGTACGGTGTTCGTTGGAGTTGAATTGAGGAAATATTGGTAGGCAATATGAGCCTTGGGTATGTTTTTACAAATTTTGTTAAGTTGTAAGTTATGTGATTAGAGGTGTAATGTTAGTATTCTAAGGAGTTGAAGAAGAAGTGTTGAGTGATTAGAAGCATAGATGCCCATACCCATAATAATGTTAGTCATAAGTTAGTGACTTTAGGGTTAGAAGAAGTTATTATTAGTATCCATGAAGGGGGATGTCCTAGAAAGAATTTAGGGTCTTTATGTTAAATTATTGAGGAAATATCGTGTTCATATGTATACCAATACTCCCTATTATTTTGAGAATTATGGTTATAGATTGATAAGAAGATAAGTTCTCAAGCCTAGGAGTGGGACTTTGATCTAAGGGGGAGATGGTGAGTTAAGGTTGTTTCCAAATTTTCTCATTGTGGCAAGTTAGGGAAGAGTCATGATGAACCTATTCCTATTCAAGCAAACTCTTCCTACTTCAATCTAAGAGGTCACTCTGCTAATGCCTTACGTTATGTATCCAAGTCCTACCTATGTCTAAAGTTTGAGCACTCTGTTTAACTCATGACATGTCCTAACTTCCAAACTAGAAGAAATAATGTCCTTTGGTGATCCAGTATTCTAAGTGTCCAAGCTCTATGTTATGTTGCTGATGAACAATAAATCTATGTCCCAAATCATGATTGGTTCTAAGGAACTATGTTTTCGTATGTTAACGATTTATTTTATGTCGGGATTAGCCAACATGATAAAGCTGTGCGAACTTATGACTATATCAACTCTGAAGATGAGAAGCGATAGCTTCGAGTAAAAGTCCTTGCCTAAATCTCTGACTTCATGAATTCTACACTCATATTATAAGATTCGTGATGTAAGCTCTCATGTTTCTCACCGTGGGTGTCTTAAGAACTCGTGCTATGTTGAGTTTATGCCAGAATGACTCTCCACTTGTGATCCAGACACTTGATATATGAAACACTCCGTGATTGTATCTTATCTTAAACTCATGTCCCACCTTGAGTAGTGCAATAAGTATGTGTTATAACTGAATAGTCTTACTCTCTTTCATAATGCTAATGCTCAGGTCCTTTAATGACTCTCTGTATGCTAGTATGATGGCGTTTGTGGAAGCATAGAAGTTGTTACGTGGGTGAAAATTTTGATGTGATTTCTTGAGATAAATTTAGACGAGCAGGGGAAGGAATGAGATGGATATTCCTTATGTGAAATAGTTAGGAGGGAAGTATATGGCAAGAATCTTGTTGAGAATGATTAAATTTGCTGGTCTTGGTGGAGATATCCATGAAGTGGGGTGTAGTAGAGATAGGCTTGAATTTTGTGATTTATGAAAACACAAACCAATATGCCATGTGGTTAGTATTCTTTGAATTAAAACTTGAGGTTGTTGGATTATAGTGATGAGGTGAGGTGATTTCCTAATGTAATGTAGAGTACAAGATCCTATAGTTTAAATTAGCACCTCTTTCCTCTGAGTTAGGCTTCAACATAGAAGTATATTGCGACGGAACATAAATTCTTGTGGTTAGATGTGTTACGGGAGAACTGTAAGTTGGAAATGATGAAGTATGTTGATTAATGTTGGAGTATAGACAAGTAGTCTCTAAGTTTAAGTATTTTCGTTGTATTTTGTAAGATGGAAATGCTAATATCCTTATGTCCTGCAAGAATCTTATCTCATGTCTTGTACCAATCTTAATCATGCCGAAGACTCTTAAGAAAAATGCATGTCTTACAATATTTTGATCATGTGCCAAACACATGCCAAGATCATGTCGATGTCAAGTTTCGTTATCTCAAGTTTTGTGCTTACCCGTTTCTCTAGGGGTTATCATGAAGATCGTGTGATGTATTTGCATATTTATGTTGATGAAAAATGTTTATATCAATATTACGTTCTTTATTCTGCACTTTTAGAGATTCAAGAAGTCCCTACTCATTATTCGGGGACGAATGATCCCAATAGGGAGATAATGTAACACCCCATACTTTTGGGCTAGAATTTAGACCATCGTTCATATGTGTATAGACCCAAAGTAAATGATTCTTTGTTAATATATGTGCGGTGATCACTCCTATAGTATGGGAAAACCTTTGAATAGGAATTGAGGTCACAAGAATCCCCTAACTCTAAGACGAGTTGAAAACAATTCCATCGATTAAGTTTCAGTGGACACTTCAACTTGGGTCAACTTTTATCTACCATAACTTCTTGTAAACAATGAATTAGAGGGCCTACTATATATAGAATGAAAGGTCTTTGAAGTATCTTTCCAACCGTACCAATCTTGCTTAAATCTAATAGCCGAGAAAAAAGTTATGAATTTGCAAAGATGAGTATCCTATTCAATATGCTTTGTAACTGCTTCAACAGATTGGAAGCAGTTTGGCCACAGGTCAAGGGTAAAACACAATGGTTTGATCTGCTTTGCAACTGCTTCAGTAGATTGGGAGCAGATTGACCAGAGATCAGGGTCAACTTCCATCGATCGTAACTTTCTGTATATAACGAATTGGGGGCACTTCTATATATCAAATGAAAGGTCTTTGAGTGTTGTTTCCAATACAATTGATTTCGTCCAAATCCAACATTGGAGTAAAAATTTATGCTCAATTTACTTCAGCATGTCAGCATGTTAACTGAGGGACTGCTGCGACTTTTTTTGTTTCCTTAGTGGTATTTTAGTCTTTTCTCTCAACCCCAAAACGTGAAAACAGATGATTTAAGGGATTATTGAACAAAATATGCTCATTCTTCACCAATTCCTCTCAAATTCAAACCCTAATACTTTCCCCAAAGATCAAGAAATCAAGCCTTAAGTCCAAGATTTCCAAGGAACAAATCAAGATCCGAGTTCTACTCTTTAAATTAAGTAATATAAGGTACATGTGGTTTTTCTAAAACTACATGGGCATGGTGAAATTGTTTTAATGCTGAATAAATGTTTAGAAATCATGAAACTACAAAGAGGTTTTTGGATTTACAATTACATTTATGTATTTGTAACCTTATTGATGATAAAGTTTTGGTCTTGAGGCCTTTCCCCCAAATTGATTTGTATTCGTATATATATGTGTGTGTGAATTTGAATTCAAAGATTTAATTGAGAGCATGAATATATGGAATCTCCCTCTTGCTATAAATTTCTATTCTTTTCATACGACATGGATGATTTCAAATGCATTTTGAGAAGCTTGATATAAATGTCTTGATTTTTGTTCATGACTTGATTATGGATCTTAATTGAAGAGAGGGGATTCTTACATGATTGAATGATGTTGAAAATAGATATATTTCATGAAAGAACTACAGGATTTGTCACAAACTTCATGACCACCACACATTTGTTGAAATGATGAAAAGGATGATTTTTACATGATTTGATAAATGTTTGAAGTGTGAATCTTTTGAATTGTTTGAAGTATGGTGGTCCAAGCCTTATGTTTTGAAAGAAGATATTTTAATTTGATAATTATGGCTCAGAAGTATGACTTGCAAGTCTTGGTATGACCATACCGAATTCAGATAATTCCATAGAAAATTTAGAATAGATTAAAGGTACAAATTTTTGCTTAGAATTTTATAATTTGATTTCAGAGAGATGCATGTTTAGAACATACTAAAAATGGGCTTAAGAGATGTTAGGTGGTTACCCAAAGAAGACATGAGCTATAAAACTCATTGCTCAAAACCGTATTTTGCCGATACAGGTATATTATTATTGTAAGCTGGCGACGGCCCTGTGGCGTAGCAAATTAAGATACTCCAATCCTTGCAGCAAACTTGGTTTGGGGTCTTGACCGTAGAGTTAAGGGAAGATTCCATATAGCCCATGGGGTAGCAGATATGTAGGGTGTACCACCTAGCTCAGAAGTAATACAAAACATAGAGTTGCATTGACAAGATTGTTTTAAAATCATTTGAGATGGCCCATGTTTTTTAAACTATTTCATGCATAATGTTTTATGACTTTATCTCACCTATTTTATATATGTATAAATTTATTATTTTGGATTACTCTGCATACCAGTACAATTGTATTGACCCCCTATATTTCAGGGTCTGAGGCTCAGTCTAAAGGTCCTGCTAAGCCATAATATTTTTCAGACAAAAGTAAAGTGTGTAGGTGGTGAGCCTTCTTTATTATGGAAGGCCTATTTCTTTCCAGATATTTTTTATTTACTTTGGTTTAGGTCCATTGGGGGCCTTGTCCCAGATTCAGATAGTTTGTTAATTTTCTTTGTAGTAGAGATTTCGTAGACTGGAATAGATGTTTTCAAATTGATGATATACTTATTTTCAAAATATTAGATTGAACTTATAATATGATCAAGATTCCGTTTGTTTATGTTCCACATCTTTTCTTTGTTGTTATAAATGGTGTTCATGAGGTACCAGACAGATAGGGGTGTCCAAGCCTATATGGTCCGGGATGCTCATCACGGCTATGGTCCCGACTCGGGTCGTGACAATTCATATGTTGACTTTTTCCAGTTTATGGTCCAGCCAGGGGCCTTGTCTAGGCCTATATAGTTAGTTTTCAGTAGAGGCTTCATGGATGAAATTTTTGTATTGTATTATCATAAATTTATTGACATATTTGGACTATAAGATCAACTTGAATTGCATTATGTCTTCCATATTTTGATTTATGTATAGATTATGCTTATGATATTATGTTAGGGGTCTCTCAGTCCTTTGTAGTTTAGGATGCCCGTCGCTGCCAGGGCCTCAGCTCGGGCCGTGGCAATTTGTTAGTTTTAATATATAAATACAATATATATATATAAATATATATTATTATGTAGCTATATACTTTAGTATGATATTTGGTATTTTAAGAATGTTATTTCTAACTACCGAAGACCTTACCGAATACCAAAGAAGAATAAAAATATATACCATGTACAATATCATTCCCACACCTAATATTGTGGAATGATCAATCAAACAAAATACAATAGAACATGTTCGAGATGTCAGTGGCCACTCTGGACAATGCACGAATTAGTGGCCGCCAATCGCTACGTTTTCTTGTAAAAATGACATCTGTTGACAAGCCAAAATCCTCTTCTATTTTTTTAAATGATGGTATTGTTGTGTCCAAATGCACATGTAAGTGTGTACGATCGTACAAGTAATAAAGTGGCTCTTACGAGCAGGATATCAAACCCACAGGGGCTTGTTGATTAACTATTCATCAAATTACACTAGTTCAAATTATTTACTTAAGAGATAAATTCCAGAGATAAATTAATAAATCTACTAAATCAAAATAATAAAAAGAAAATAACTAATGAACAATTAAATAAGAGAAGAGCAGATTTTATACAATCAATTCATGAATCGATCTACGATTATGAATTTGTTAACAATCATCTAGAGTATCAATTTCATCAACCAATTTAATTATCTAGTTGTTGATTTATGAGGTTGGTTGTATGATCATGGTCTTTTGGGGCTCCAATCGTCTATCTAAATTAACCTCACAACTACATCGTTGAAAGAGATGTGATAACCCAATATGAGTGTGTTTTTATGTATTCTCCTTTAGTAACCAAATAAGGTGATCTACGTATATTCCTATCCTAGCCGCAAATTAATTCTTTATTTTTACTAAAGTAATGACCTTACTTTCTATATTCTTCATTTTATCTTATCAATTCTTCTTCTGAGTTTACAATAAGAATATAAATTTATTTTAATGATAGCTAAGCATTAAAAATTGTAAGCTCAAGAGTATAAGAACAACTATGATAATAATCAAATAAATTGAATCAAGATATTAGTAAACAATCATGTAGTTAGCTACCATAATCCTAAATGAGAAGTTTAAATCCACGTGGACATGGAGTAATTACAACAAATTATTCAAATAAATAATGTAAAAATAAATAATAAAGGAGAAGAAAAGATGACACTAATTTTCTATAGCTTCAACAATGACTTAGCTCTTCCTAGGTCAAAAGTTGGGTAAAAACTAATTTTATGAAATATATTTATAAGTGTAGAAAAAATTAAAAAATAAAATCAAATATAGAGTGAGCTCCAGCGTGACATGCCAAAAATGTGGAGCACAATCTCCGTGCCATGCCGCAAATATTACAAGCTTTTAATTTATTGAGGGTCACTTTTTAATATTTTATTAAATTTATTCTATTATTGCCTACTTGATTTCCTTCTCTAATCATCCATCTTAATTCGTTTTGACTCCAAATATCTTCATCTTCACACTATTTTAATTCTACATATTAAATATAATATTAAGCGCAATCCATAATATCAATGCTCAAAAGGGACAAATAAAATGCTAATATGAGGCAAATAATGACTAAAACATATAATTTTGGCCTAACATCACCACCCCACACTTAGAATCTTGCTTGTTCTCACTCAAAAACTAAAACTCATATCAATAAATTAAGTACCACTTTGACTGATACAAACAATTAGGCTATATAGTAATTCAAAAGGTCAAGTACACTTTTCAATCATTATGCAAGATATACAAACAAACAACAAACCTCTAACCTCCTAACCTCAAAGATTGACTCTAACTGATCAAATTTAGCTCTCTCATCTATTCTTATCAAAGAAAGCTAACAACATTACTTATCTATCATGAACAAGTGTAACAAGTGCCGTTACAAGAAAAAAATAGTCCACCCACTTAGTTCAAAAGATTGAATATAATTTAAGGACTTAGCATAAAAAATAACCATCACACTCAAAAAGAATTCAAATGTATGCACAAAGAATCATAGGCTTGCCCACTATGTACATCTCCACTAATTAAGCATGCTCGACTTGAATTAAATAGAATTTTAAGGGGTTGTAATGTTGGCTAGAAAATGGGTAGGAAAACTATATAATAGTCACTTATAATTTCCTAAGCACTTAGCACTTTTTCAGCCCTCATCACTCATTGTTATCTTCACTTTCTTTCAGTCCACTCTTCAACAATTATTTCTAGTATTCTCATCTTCCAAGAATACTTCAATTATTTTTCTTCTCAAATAATTATTTTTTCTTCTCTTTTCTTCGTGTCATATTCTTTCTAAGAGGGACTTTTCATCACTTTGTAGCTACCATTGTTCACCTTTACACCCACCATTCCTTTTCTTTAGATTTAATAATTCTAACAAATTTTATGCTATAATGCTTAAGAAAGCCGGGTGCAAACACTAGGAATTCAACCAAAGAGTCAAGACAAAGATATGACTACCAACAAAAGGCTGCAGGATCAAAGGGTCTAACTAGTCGTAATAAGAGGCTAAAATTCTACAAGACAAATCAAAGGAAGCCTAATATCATCTTATAAATAGAGCAACACTTTTATTTTTCTTCAATTATATGTAGGAAAAGTTCTGGACTAAGATGCAAAACATGGAATATACAAGAAAAACCTCACCACACATGTCACAAATATCACTCATCATGGATCAATTTTATTTCTAAGATAGACAAGGTCATGGAGAACTATAAAATAAGAAAAATTATATATAGAGTCACAACCATGAACCTAGGTGTCTAAAGATTTGCTATTTATTTATACTCAAAGCACTCACAAGTAAGTACTACTCAAATCAAGCCAAAATAGCTAGTATCATACGAGTAAAAGATGTGGTCTTCTCTTTCTCTCAAAATAATAAATAAAATAAATTTTGCTCTTATAGAAATAAAAGATACTCATTTTAAAGGCCCCCCCTCAAAAAAGAACTAAAATAAAACATCAAGGGGTGGACGAAGTATGCTCTACTAAGTACTGTAAATCCAAAAACTAACAAAAATGGAAAATCATTTTTGTGTATTTATCTTTTTAATTTCTTCTATTTTGTTTTTAAGAAAACAACTAAAAATAAAGAAAGTTCTATAGCATACTTTACACTAAACAAATCTGGGAAGATATCCCATCCACACGTAAAATCATGTTTTGTACCCAAAGCAATAATCAAAATAAAAATAGGATTAAGATACTCCCAGAGGCCCACTAGGGTGAAGCTAGCAGAATGTTTCTTCAATTTTTATCATGGATTGCGTGCACTAAACTTAAGATCAAACATGCTCCTTAGCTTTAAATTTTGGGTACTCAGACTTTCCTTACCTCTGCAAAAACACAAACAAAACAAAAAAATGTGACATTAAAAAATAAAAATGAAAAAAATTAAGAAGCTAACAACTATGAATTGGGTTTTCTCCCAACAATCTCCTAATTTAATATCACGACATGACGTTCACCACTTTTCCTTCCAATTCAAACTTATAAATTGCACCTCTAGTTTTGTATCAATCTTTCTGCTCCGCTCAAGGTTCAGTAGTATAAATATAAAGGGATGAAATAATGGATGTCGTATTTTGAACTTCTTGGTCCTTAATTGAGGAGTATAATTTTTTAATTTTAAGACAAAAATTTCAAGAATATAAACATATTGTCACTCCTGTATACACTCTTCCACAGGCTTAGATGTCTCAAATAATTTCTCACTATCTAAGCACGTTGTGGAAAAATGTTATACCCAATAAGTTCAACAAATCTATTTTGATGGATCCCAAGTGTTTTAATGACTTTAAGGTTTGTTGACGATTAGAAATGTCAACCGGACCATTAGAAAGTATTTTGAAAATTTTGGAATGAGTTTTGAGGCCTAATAGAACTCCAAAACAATAAGGATCTGCAATTAGGTTGTGCCATAGAGGCAAGGCATATCCAGAAGTGAAAATCAGTGGCCTAACATGATAAGGGTGTGCTACACCACTAGCTTGGAGCGATAAGGGCAACGCCAATATTCTATTTTTCCTTTAATTTTTTGAGAGTAATTGAATCATTTACGTCCTAATTGATCCTATAACTAATACTAAACGTGTTGCCCATCCCACAATAAAAGAACTTAACATTTCATCTCATCTCAAGATCTAAAGAATATCAATAGAAAGGGTTCCTCTCATAATTGAATCTCTAAGGTCCCAAATTCAGATTTTCCTTCAAGAGAAATGACAACTTCAGGTATGTTGTTTTGAACAAGGATTTGCTTTCATCCTTGTTCCCAAAGGCTTATTTTATAGATGAATTTATTGATTTGATGATTGGGGTTCATACCCACTTTATGAGATTTTGAATATATGGTTTCTTTATGAGTTAAACTATATTTAGTGCAAGAATCCATGTTTACTCCTATTTTTACTTATGTAATTGATTTTATGAATTGAGTTTTAGTGTTTTGGCGTGAAATTCCCATGAGTTAGTAAATATATATAATATTTTAGCATGATTCACTCTATTTACAAGAAGTCCAAGCTTATTAGTTCAGATTACACATTATTACATCATGATTATGATTTCATTTTTAATCTTACGATCTCAGTTATGATATGAAAGTCACATATTTATTTATGAGCATGAGTTAGCAATAAAAACATGATTGGTTTTCAGACTTATAAACCTATATGCTTACTTTATGGTGAATTTAATATATATGAGCACAGTTATATTTTGGGAGTAGAATTTAGCACCGAGGGAATGCGGGTTCAGCATACTCAAATTCTTAAATTATGTTCCACCGTAGGTAAAAAGAGTCCTTCTTAGTTGAGAGTGCCTCCCTTTAGAAGAAGTCCTCATTAGTTGTGAGTGTTTTCCTTCTCTAGGGTGAACTCATGCTAGGAAAGGTTCTTTATGAATGACAAGGTATAGAACAACCCTACTCAACGTAGGTTAGACATTGGACTCATGCTAGCTCACATAGTCTATGTCGGTTATACGAATCTCCCACAAGTAAAGCACTGAAAGTTTAAAACTAAGTGTGAAGGGTCATCGAAGTATTTAATTATGTTCTCATTACCTATGCTTTAAGACATTTCATCTTTCTGTAGTATTTATGAATATGGTGAGTCTGCATATATTTTACATGCATGTTTTAAGACATTGCATTCACCACTACGTACTCAGTATATTCCAAAAGCACTAATGACATATATTTTTGTATATTATCATTATTTCATAATGTAGGTTCTGATGTTCATCTTCAGTTGCACGATTAGCCACTATCACCACTTTCGACCTCCCATCAATTTTTGAGTCATTATATTCTGAGGGCCTAGATTATGGTTACTTCGAGATATTTAGATATGATTAAGTGATGACTTTATAATTCTCTTTTGGGTTAGCTGGGGTTTTTCCTAGTGGATCTTCAGTATGTTTATAGGCTTGTCATGATTTATTAGTTATTTTCAGACATTCATGTACTTTAGTTAATGTTTAGTTTATACTGTCTTGTTGATACTATTTTCCCACTTGAATTCAGGATATTAAATCAGTGTTTTTATTTATGTCTTAAGTATATTTATCATGGTTTAGTGCTATGTAGATATCATGGGTTAGCTTTGGGGCTACTTGTAGTCCTAAGTACTGTGTGATGTTCAGGGGGAGTCTCAGCAAAACAAGCATGTGTTCTATAAAGGCATGCAGAGTTTGCTGCCATTGGTGCTTTTTATTTTTAATATTTAGAATTCCTTGATTAATTTGAGAAACTCTTTCAGTGGTAGTTGGATCCATATTATAATTTTTTCAATCATATCCTAAGGTTTTAAAAGTCCCAGGGAATCTGACAAGCCGCATCACATAGAGTCGTGATTATGGGTGTGAAGTGCTCTATACCTATGCACGAAAGGCTATAGGACGTATTAGGATCTGTCATTTCTTTCATGATATCTAATATTCTTTGAAGTTATTTCAATCTTCTCTAACTTGTGATTTCACATAATAGAGAATGCCTCATCACAGAGCTTACGCCCATGAAATAGGGACCAACCAGCCCTACCACCACCTGTAGACCCTTTGAATAAAAATATTTCCCATACTAAGTTTTGATCTTCCTTTTAGGTATTATCTCAAGTTGTGAATGCTCAGGGTAATCATCCTTTAGTAGTTCCAATTTACCAAAATAATAACTTAGCTGCAGCCATAATTTGATACTTTACGAGGATGAACCTACCAGAGTTATTTGGTTCAAAGATGAATGAGTATCCATAATTTTTCTTGATGAGGAGAGAAAAATAACAAAGATTATGCATGTCATAGAACTGGACAGTGTGGAATTTGCATCCTATTAGTTGAAGGATTTTTTTGACTGGGTTACATGTGTAAGAAAGGTAAGGGTGAAGATGCAACTCCAATGAGTTGAGATACATTTTAGTTAGATTTTATGGATTGGTTCTTTTCTCATGGGATGAGAGAGTCTAAGGTGGAGTAGTTCATGAACCTTAAGCAGGGATCCATGTCGGTGAAAGAATACTACCTTAAGTTCACACAACTTTCTAAGTCTGCTCTAGAGTTGTTGCTGGATTCCAGGGCTCGCATGAGAAAGTTCATCACTGGAGTGTCTAACTTGGTGGTTAAGGAGTGTAGGACTTCCATGCTAATTAGGGATATGGATATTTCTCAATTAATGACCTATGCTTAGAAGATTGAGGCTAAGAAATAAAAAGAAATAGGAAAAGGAGACCAAAAAGGTTAGAACTGGGCAGTTTGAGTACAATCAACATAAGCTAGAGAGGAAAATGATTCATAGTTTTAGATCCGTTAGTCAGCTCTGCACCATCTTCAGCTAGTGACCCCGCACCTAGGACAAAGCAAGAAGAGTGGGGTTTAACAACAACCACTATATTTTGGGTAGCATTTCTGGGGAACGTCTTTTATCCAACCTACGAGAAGTATGGTGAAAGTCATTTGGGTAAGTGCATGATGGGTAAGGATGGTTTTGGTAAGCCAGAGCATAGACTTAGAGATTGCCCCTCGGCTAAGAAATGTATTAAGGATACTTTTTCTCACACTCAGACTTCTACATCATCATCCCATTTAGGTAACCCATTCTACCAGTAGCGTGCTTTATCTAGTAATAGTGGTGGTCAGAGATAGAAGAAATTTTATGATTTGTCCTCTCGTTACGAATAAGAGGGATCTTCAGGCGTAATTACTAGTATGCTTTGCATGCTTCATGTTAATGTTTATGTCTTATTAGATCCAAGGTAAAATCTCTCCTTTGTAACCCCATTTATTGTTATGACTTTTGGTATTAGTATTGATACCCTTTTTAGCCTTTCTCAATTTCCACTCTCGTCGGTAAGTTAGTTATTGCTAGACAAGTCTATAGAAAGTATCCTACCATGGTACTTCTTAAATCCACCTCAGTAGATTTAATAGAGTTAGAGATGACTAATTTTGATGTTATTCTTGAAATGGACTTGCTTTATTCATGCTATACTTCAGTTAATTGTCGTACTTGAATTGTAATATTTTAGTTTCCTAGTGAGTCAACCCTCGAGTGGAAGGTTAGTTCAATAACTCCTAAAGGTTGTTTTATCTCCTATTTAAAGGATAGAAAGTTAATCTTTAAAAGGTGTATGTATCACCTAGTTTGGGTATAGATACTCTGTTTGAAACCCCAACCCTTCAGTCAATTAGTGTAGTCAATGAGTTTTGCAAAGTCTTTCTAAGGGATTTGCCTAGGTACCTTCTAATAGAAAAATCGAATTTAGGATTGACCTTCTTTTAGATACCTAGACCATCTCCATCCTATCTTACCAGATGGCTCTAGCAGAAAATAAGGAGTTAATGGAACAACTGTAGGACCTCTTAGATAAGGGGTTCATCAGACCTAGTATTTCTCCATGAGGTGCCTAGTCTTATTCGTGCAAAAAAGAATGGTACCATATCCCCAGGATTGATGATCTGTTTGACCAGCTTCAGGGTGCCTTATGTTTTTTGAAAATTGATCTAAGATCGGGATATCATCTGTTGAAGATCAAAGGATATTGCATTCCAAAGACTGGTTTTAGAACTCGATATGGACACTTTGAGTTTATGGTTATGTCTTTTAGACTAACAAATGCTCCTGCAACTTTTATGGACTTAATGAATAGGGTTTTCTAGAAATATTTAGACATGTTCGTCATTATCTTCATAGATGACATTCTTGTATGTTCTCTACGTAAGGAGGAACATGTAGACCATTAAAGAATAGTATTGCAGACCCTCAGGGATCGCTGATTGTTTGAAAATTTTTATAAGTGGGAATTTTTATTGGAGTCCATCACCTTTTTGAGGGATGTGATTTTGGGTAAAGGTATTCATGTAAACCTTCATAAAATAGATATAGTGAAGCACTGTCCTAAGCCCATTACTCTATATCACATTAGGAACTTTTTGAGTTTATCCGCGTATTACTGAAGATTAGTTAGGGTTTCTCCTCAATAGCTGCATCATTAACCAAGTTGACACAAACAACAGTTGAGTCAAATGGTCAGATAGATACGAGAATTATTTTCAAGAGTTAAATGATAGATTGACTTTAACACCAATATAAATTTGCCAAATGTGTTGGATTGAATTGTGGTGTACTGTGATACCTCCATAGTTGGGTTCAAATGTGTTTTTATGCAAAATAGAAGAGTGATAGCTTAATCCTCCAGACAACTTAAGGATCTTGAGAAGAATTATCCAACTCACAATTTAGAGTTAGCAGTCATTACGTTTTCCTTAAAAGTTTGGATAAATTATTTATATGGAGTATATGCGGATGTCTTTATAAACCATAAAAGTCTCCAGTATGTATTTAGCTAGAAAGAGTTAAATCTTTGCCAAAGAAGGTGGTTAGAGTTATTGAAAGACTTTAAGATAAATGTGCTCTACCATTTAGTAAAGAAAATGTGTTGTCTAATGATTTAATTAGATTTTCCATGGGCAGTGTAGCCTATGCTAAAAATGAGTATAAGAAGATGGAAAAATAAGTGCATCGATTAACATGATTGGGAGTTTAGTTGCATGACACAAATGATGGTGGCTTGATGTTTCTAAATTGTTCAGAGTCATTTTTTATAGTAGAGGTGAAGAAAAAATAACTTCATTATCCTATACTTATCTAGTTAATAGATACAGTCTATCAGCAAAAGGTGGAGGTTTTCTCTAAAAGAAAAGATGGTGTTCCTTGCTATCAGGGACGTCTACTAATGGGTTGAGAGTAAGGATATTAGTGGAGGATCATAGTTTTAAGTATTCAATTCACCCTAGTCCTACCCAGATGTACCATAATCTACGGGAAGCCTACTGGTTGAGTGGTATGAACAAAGACATAACAAAGTTTGTGACTAAGTGTCCAAGTTATCAGCAAGTGAAAGTTGAGCATCAAAGACCAGAAGGTATGCTTCAGGATATTGGAATGCTGTAACATCATTAAAATTTTATCTAATTTATTTTGACCTTCCCGTGTTTGAAACATTGATTTTTAACCTGAGATGTGCTTAGGGCTGTTAAAAGGATAATCCAGATGAGTTTTAAAATTGTTTAAAGAGTTTGGGATCATTTTGGAGTTTCGAGAAAGTAAGACTTTACATTTTTGAAATACCATGGAGGTTAGCCTCTGCGATAAGCTGCGTGTCACGGAGGATAATCTCTATGATAAGCACCGTGGCACGGAGGTTAGCCTCTGCCATAAGGTCTGTGCCAGACCTCTATATAAAAATCATGCTGTTTTATTTTATTTCCCTTAGGATGAGGGGTAATGAGGTATTTTCACCTATGAATGATCTTTAAACATTATATGAACCTATTACCATCAGTTTTCACAAAACATAAAGCTATTATTTCACTCTCAAACTCAAAACTCCAAAAAACCATAAGGATTTCATCATACATTCATCCTCTGGGTCCCAACCTCTGAATTTCTTTAAATTCTTGTTTGTCTAAGACATATTACTCTTCCCCAAAGCTTATTTTATTAAAATCATGTATTTAAATTGTTATTCATTTGATTTAGTTATGGATCGTGAATGTGGGTTGATGGCCTTTGATCATAATAGATAAAATTGTTCTTCCCATGACTTATATGATCTATTCATGGTTTGAATTGATGTTTTTGAGCTATTTGGGGAGCATGGGGATGGTTAATAGGAATAGGATCATGGATTTTCCTAAATTGATGATTTTGATATTAAAATTGGTATAACCGCAACTTATCTTGTGAAACTTGTTTTGAACATGAGAATATGCACATTGAAATGCTTTTGGAACCATTGTATGATATGAAAGGCTATTGAAACATAAACAGTTTTTAATCGAACCAAGGAGGTCATGGATTTCCCCAAACTAATGAATAATTGAACCAGAGACGTGTATGTATGAATAATTAGAACTTGTGGGGTCATGGATTCCCCAAACTGATAATAATTAAAATGGCATAATGATGTTACTTTGCATGTGTAGTTGGTATGACGATACCAACAGTGTATGCCTTAATGGATAATATGGTTCAATGAATGGGAATGTATATATGTTTTAATTAAGCTTAAAAGGGGTTATGTAGCTAAGCCGTGAAGGTGTGAGTCTCAAAGAACTGATACTGGAAACCCATGTTTGCCGATGTGAGGGATTGATTTAAATGACCGTGTGCATGTGTCAAACTTGATATGTATATTCTTCATGGATAGGTAAACGTTCATGGATTCCTTGACCTTCCATGACATCTTTAATTTGTGCGGCTAACACTTACTGGGGCCCTTTCGTTGGGAGGAACGAGACCCATATAGCCCGTGGGTGTCTTATGAAGGTAAATCTACATAGTCCAGGCTAATGTTTTACTTTCATGCTAAGCCCTGTTCCCTATCCCGGCATGTTATATTTATACTTACTTATATGCATATGATTTTGTGCATTAGTTTTTGGATGATTTTCTTAAACTACTGAACATGGAATTATTTTATCCCTTCCCTAAGTTACATACTAGTGCTCATCCTACTAATTGTCTCTAGATACTGTATCCCTACACGATGTAGGATCCAAAGGTACTCATGCTTTTTTATGCAGTGATAGATTTCTAAGTTGTCGACTGTTAGCTTTGAAGTGGTGAGCTTCCATTCTCTGGAAGGGTTATAATTTTAAAGTCATGTTTCTTTTGTGTCATAGACTACCTTTTGTTTTCTTTTTGGCTATCATCGGGGGTATATCCCGACCTATACTAATAATGGTTTCATAGAGACTTTATGGATTACTGTGGAATCGGGATTGATTGTTGAATTCCTAGACTTCTTTTAAGTCATACTTGATTATCTTGTGATATGCTCGAATTTCCATTGCTACACTTATATTATGTTCTGCTTGATTAGGCTAAGGGGGTGGTCTTAAATCCTTATTGGAATTTATATGCCCATTACGACCATGACCTGGTTTAGGTCGTGAAAAATACCTACTTGGAAATGGAAGGTTATAACTATGGATTTTATTACATGACTTCCTCGCACTAGGTGTCAACATAATTCAATTTAGGTCATCTTAGATTGAATTATCAAATCAGCCTATTTCTTGCTAGTTAAGACTTCAGATTATGCTAAGTCATATATTCACGAGTTAGTAAGACTCTAAATTATTTCTTTATCCATTATCTCAGACCGAGGTACTCAATTTACTTCTCAATTTTGGCAGTTGTTTTAGAAGGGCCTTGGTATAAAGATAAAGCTTAGAACTGCTTTCCACTCTCAAACAAAAGGACAAACCGAGTGCTCTATCCCAACTCTGGAAGATATGTTGAGAACTTGTGTAATTGATTTCAAATGGAATTGGTATGAACATCTACCTCGAGTTGAGTTTGCTTATAATAACTGTTACCATGCTAGTATTTAAATATCTTCGTTCGAGGCTTTATATATGTGTATATGTGGATCCCCTATAGGGAGGTTTAAGGTTGGTGAGGCTACTTTGAATGGCCCACTCTCTGAAATTGTAGATATAGAGAAGTTTCAGTTGATTAGAGAAAGGTTGAGAACCACTCAAAGTCGTCGGAAGTCATATACGGATGTTAGATGGAGAGAAATAAAATTTGTTGTGGGTGATTGGGTATTTCCGAAGGTGTCACCTATGAAGGGAGTGATGAGGTTTAGAAGAAAAAGGAAACTCAGTCCCCGATACATTGGTCCATATAAAATTTTAAGCATATAAGAGTGTCACTTATGAGCTAGATCTTCCATCGAAATTACTCACCCGTTCATCTACTTTTCGTATGTCCATGTTGAAGAAATATATTAGAGACCCATCCCTGTTAGTGCCCATGGAAAGTATTTGAGTGAAGGATAGTTTATCCTATGAGGAGATCTAAGGCAAAATTCTTGATCATTAGGTTTGTAGGTTAAGGAATAAAGAGGTGGATTCAACGAACGTTTTATAGGGGTTTGAGTCAGTTGAGGGAGCAACATGGGAATTAGAGGCAGACATGATGAATCATTATTCTTATCTATTTTATCCTAGCATTAAGGAAACTTGAGATAAGAATTCCTTCAAAATCTATTCTCTTCACAGCCAAACTTAATTATACCAGTCCAACCTATGAGGTTTATGTGTGATCAATCATTTTAGTTGTATGCATGTTATTGGGATAAGTTAGTTTCATTTGCATGACATGATAAGCTTTGTACCTTAACCTAACCCTGAGATAAATCTTTTTCCCTTTCCATCCTTCATTCAAGGATGAATGGTCCTAAGGGGGAGATAATGTTATACCACATAGTTCGACAAATTTATTTTGATGGCTACCAAGTGTTTAAATTTGATTTTAAGGTTGAATAATGATTAGGAATACTAACGATACCATTAGGAAGTGTTTTGAAATTTATAGAATGATATTTGGGGCCTAATGGAACTCCCAAAAAGTAAGGGTCCACAATTAATCCATGCCAAAAGGGCAAGGAACACCCAGACGTGAAAATCAGTGGCCAGGTAAGATAAGAGTATGCCACGCTAGTGGTCACAGCAATGCTAAAATTCCATTTTCCCTTCAATTTTCAAGGGTAATTGGGACATTTATATCCTAATTTCTCCTATAACTAATACTAAATGTATTTCCCCATTCTACAATAAAAGAATTCACTATTTCATATCCTCCCAAGCTCTCAAGAACATAAAGAAGAAGGGTTCTTCTCATAGTTCTGTCTCTAAGGTCTCTAATTCAGAGTTTTCTTCAAAAGAACTGACAATTTTCGGTATGTGGGGTTTCAACTAGGATTTTCTTCCATCCTTGTGCCCAAAAGTTAAATTATTAGATGAATTTACTGATTTGATAATTAGGGTTCATATCCACTTAATGAGCTTTTGAAAATATGATGTTTCGTTATGAGTTAAACTTCATTCAACATAAGAATCCATGTTTACTCCTATTATTACTCACATAATTGATCTTATGAATTGCGTTTTAGTGTTTTAACATGAAATTCCCATGAGTTGGTCAATGTAAATAATTTTTAGCATTATTTACTCAGTTTACAAAAAGTCCAAGCTTACTAGTTTAGGTTCCAGTTTATTACAACATGATTATGATTTCAATTTTGATCTTATGATCACAGTTATGATATGAAATTTATATATTTATTTATGAGCATGAGTTAACAATAGATGGATGATTAGTTTTTAGACTTATAAACCTATATGCTTATTTTATGGTGAATTTCTTATATTTGAGCACTAGTATATTTTTGGAGTAGTATTTATAACAAAGGGCATGCGGGTTAGCACACTAAAATTTCCAAACTACGTGCCACCATAGGTAAAAAGGGTCCTCGTTATTTGAGAGAGTTTCACTTTGGAGGAAGTTCTTGTTATTTTAAAGTGTGTTCTTTCTCAAGAGTGAATTCACTCCAAGTAAGGTTCTGTAACGATGGCAAAGTATAGAAAAACCCTTCTCAGCATGGGTTAGATGTTAGACGCATACTAGCTCACATGGTTTATGTTGGTTATAAGTATCTCCCACAAGTAAAGCATTGAAATTTTGAAACTAAGTGTGATGATTCATCAAAATACTTAATTATGTTTTTATTACTTATGCTTTTTGAAATTTAAGATTTCCATTGTATTGATGAGCATGTTGAGTCTGCATACACTTAGCATGCATGGTTTAAGCTTATGATTTATATCAGTTTTATGCATTGCATTCACCCCTACATACTCAGTACATTCAAGAAGTGTTGACCACATCTATGTCTGTATGGCTACATTATTGCATAATGTAGGTTCTGATGATTTTCCTTAGTAGCACGATTATCCACGATCACCACTTTCTACACCCCGTTAGTTTGTGAATCCTCATGCTCCGAGGTCCTAGATTATGGTTACTTCCATATGTTCAGATATGATTAAGTGTTGACTTTATGATTCTCTTTTGAGTCAACTAAGGTTTGTCCTAGTGGCTCTTCAGTATGGTTAGAGGCTTGTCAGGACTTGTCAATTGTTTTCATACATTTATGTACTTTAGTTGATGTTTAATTTGCATTGTCTTGTTGATATTGTTTACTCACTTTAATTCAGACTAGTAGATCAAAGTTTCCACTCATGTTTTAAGTATATTTATCATGGTTCAGTTCTAAGTATGATATCATGTGTTAGCTTTGGGGATACTTGTAGTACTAAGCACCGTGTGACGTCTAGAGGATAGTTTCGGGGCATTACAAAAAATGATACAAATGAGGTCCAATAGGCTCTAACTCATGAATTGTATTACTATTTACATCCTCATACATACTATTCTCAATAGTGACAACATCAATAAAAATATGGTGAAGTATCTTCTTATCCTCACACAACTTATCACTGATTTATTGGGCATTAGATATATCAACCTTTGCACTCAACTCATCTTTCAAATTATGAATGCCCAAGCCAATCTTTTCAACCACTTGTTTAAGCTCAATTCTTTCTTTCATGATGTATATCATCCCATTTACAATTATCTTAAGACAATCCTCATATTCCTCTAATAGTTTTTTGTAAGAATCCATACAATCAAAAGTACTAATATGATTTAAATCATCATAATCACCGCTGTGGAAAGGGTTATAATTCTTTGAATAATTTTTCATTTGACCACCACACCATTTACAAAAGTCTCAATCGTAAGGTTTAGAAGGATTACATAACCCCTTATGTAAGATAGAAAGATTTGAATATTTTTTTCATAGGTGGGGTCGTCCACAAATAAGACAAGGATCAATAAAAGACGAGTGGCTATCACTCCACACTTTTTTAGATATCATCTCAAGAAGAGTAGTAAAATACTTACAAAAAAATTATACAAAAATTAAAATATATACAAAAACTAAAATATATAAAACAAAAAGGTCTAACCTAGATAAACAGTTAATTTCTAAGTTCTTAGCAACGATGCCAAAAAAATGTTGTGTCTAAACGCACAAACCAATGTATGCGGTCGTACAAGTAATCAAGTAGCTCTCGCAAGCCGGATGTTGAACCCACTGGGACTTGTCGATTAACTATTCACCAATTTTGACTAATTCCAATTATTTACTCTAGAGATAAATTCTAAAGATAAATTTATAAATTTGCTAAACTAAAATAATATAAAGAAAATAACTAATGAATAATTAAACAAGAGAATATAAAATTTTATGCAATCAATGAATGAATCGATCTAGAATTATAAATTTGCTAACAATCATGAGAGGATCAATTTCATCAACTTATTTAATTATCTAGTTATTAATTTACGGAGTTGATTATATGATAATGAACTTTCGATCCTCTAATCGTCTATCCAAATTGACCAACAACTGCATCGTCGAGCAGAGATGTGATAATCCAATCCGAATGTATTTATATATCTTTCCGTTTAGTAACCAAATAAGGTGATTTAAGTTTATTCCTATCCTAGCCACAAATCAATTCTTTCTTTTATCTAAAGTAAATATCTTACTCCCTATTATTCTTTGTTCTATCTTGTCGATTCTTCTTCCTGAGTTCACAATAAGAATATAAATTTAATCATTACTAAACAATAAAATAGTAAGCTAAAAAATATAAGAACAACTATGATAATAATAAAACAAATCAAATCAAGAAATTACTAAACAATCATGTAGTTAGCTACCATAATCCTAAAAATGAGAAGTTTAACTCCACATAGACATGAAACAATTACAATAAATCATTTAAAGAAATAACGCAAAAAATAATAAAGGAGAAGAAAAGATGAAACCAATTTTCTACGGCCTCCATAATGGCTTTTAGCTCTTCCTAGGTTAAAAGTTGTATAAAAACTGATATTATGGAATATATTTATAGGAGTAGAAGAAAGCCACTAATAAAATAACTGAATTCAAAATGAATTGGAAAAAATTAAATACCAAGAGAACTCTAGCATGATGCACCAAAAATGTGAAGCACAAGATCCATGCCATGTCGCAAACGCAGCAAGACAATGGAATGGTAGGAGAGCTTTCAATTTGTTGAGGGTCACTTTTTAATATTTTATTAAATCTATTACATTAAGCTGCTTGCTTGATTTCCTTCTATAATCTTTCGTCTTTAATTTATTTTAGCTTCAAATCTTTTCATCTCCACTCCATTTTAATTCTAAATATTAAATATAATATGAGACATAACTCATAAAATTAATGTTCAAAAAGGATAAATAAAATTCTAAATATGAGACAAATAATGACTAAAACATATAATTTTGGCCTAACATCAGGTAACTGGGCCAACTTTCACTCACCTTGACTAATTTTATGAGATATATGTCATCTCACACTAGCAACAATTATTAGATAACTTTATCTACTAAGTCTAGAATAGATGGAAAGATATCACCTAGTATCCTCTGGGATTTGAACCTGATTACATGTTCTTAAACATTTTATTAAGGGCAATCTAGTTGAAGCATATAGCCTTAGTAGGCAGCTTGAGCTTCAGTATTAGTTTCCATGGCCTAGAGTCAATTACCTAATTTTGAGTCAGATCTACTTGTAGTATTCCTTTTTTGTATTTTTTGATAACCATGGTGTCTAGATAAACTTCCATGCATCTAGACTAATTTCACGAGATATCTTCCACATCTTACCAATAACAGATATCAAGTAACCCTGTTGTAAATTTTTTTTGGCCAAAAACTCTTGGATGCATCCATGACGACCTATTAAATAACAAGTGCTGCTTTAGAGAGCCGAACATAACCTGTTTTGGGACAAATGAGCAAAAAAGCAGGAAACTGTCTATTTTAGTTTTTTCATGTGTGTTTAGCTATGAAATTTTGGGGATACATGTGTTCGAATAATTTTTTATGAAAAATAAATAATTGCACCCATGATAACCTATTAAATGTATGGATTGCTTTGGCGAGGTGAATGTTTACCTTTTTTGGAAAAAACAAGCAAAATAGAAGGAATTGTGGATTATTTCAATTTTCATGTGTGCTAGCCCATAAATTTCAGGGGAATACAAGCATTGAAATAATTTTTACCAAAAACTCATGTCTATGCCCGTAATGACCTATTAAATGATAAGGATTACTTTGAAGAGGCTGACAACTTATTTTAGGACAAATGAGCAAAAAAAGTAGAAATTGCAGATTATGTTATTTTTTCGTGTGTGTTAGTGTATGAATTTCTAAGGATAGATGCGTACAAATGTTTTTTTTATTAAAAACTACATAATTCAATTATGATGAACTATTAAATGATAAATTATGCTTCAGAGAGGCGTACGTAACCTTTTTTAGGATAAATAAGTAAACAAAGAAGGCACTGTAGATCATTTTGATTTTTTTGTATGTGTTAGCCTATGGATTTCTGGGGATAGCTGTATCAGAATTATTTTTTATTAAAAAATCATGACTACACCCAAGACGATTTATTAAATGACAAGAGTTGCTTTAGAGAGGTGGACGTAGCCTGTTTTAGGACAAATGAATTAAAATAATAAAAATTGTGGATTATTTTGATATTTCATGTGTTAGCCCATGCATTTTTGAGGATAGGTGCGTCAGAATGATTTTTTAGTGAAAACTCATGGCTATGTAAGTGACGACCTATTAAACGATAAGGGTTTCTCCAGAGAGAGGGACACAAACTGTTTTTGACAAATGAGCAAAAAGAAGGAATTACAGATTATTTTTGTTTTTCGTATGTGTTAGCTTATGAATTTCTAGAGATAGGTATGTTGAAATGTTATTTTACCAAAAACTCATGGTTGTGCCAGTGAAGACCAATTAAAAGAGAAGGGTTGATTAGGAAATAGGTACATAGCTTGTTTTAGGACCAACAAGAGAAAAAAAGCAGGAATTGCGGATTATTTTATTATTTTCGTGTGTGTTTGCCTATGAATTTCCAGGGGTTGGTGCATCGAGATGATATTTAATTGAAAACTCATGATTGCGCCCGTGACGACCTAGTAAATAGTAAGGGTAGCTTCAGAGAGGTGGATGCAACCTGTTGTAGGATAAACTTGCAAAAAAACAAGAATTCAAGATTATTTTATATTTTTCTTGTGTGTTAGCCTTTGAATATTTGGGGATAGGTGTGTCGAAATTTTTTGAAAAAAACTCTTGCTTGCGCCTGTGATGACCTAATAAATTATAAGGGTTACTTTGGAGAGGCAGGCGTAGCATGTTTTAGGACAAATGATTTACAAAAAAGAATTGTATCCTATTGTGCTTTTCGTGTATGTTAGCTTATGAATTTCTGAAGATAGGTGCGTCAGAAGAGGTGGATATATCCTGATTTAGGACAAACAAGCGAAAAAGCAGGAATTACAAATTATTTTAATTTTTTCATGTGTGTTAGCCTATGAATATTTGGGGATAGGGAATCAGAATAATATTTTATCAAAAACTAATGTCTGCATGTGTGATCACCTACTAAATGACAATTTTTCTTTGAAGAGATACGCAACCTGTTTTAGGACAAGCAATAAAAAACACAAGAATTGCAAATATTTGGGTTTATTCGTGTGTGTTAGACATTGAAATTTTGGGGATAGGTGCGTTGGACTGATTCTTTTTTTTTTTATAAAAAACTCATGGCTATTCTTGTGATAATCTATTTAATGATAGACGTTTCTTCAAAATAGTGGACGCAGCCTATTTTAGGATAAATGAGAAAAGAAGAAGATTTATGAATTATTTCAATTTTTTCATGTGTGTATGGAATTCTGGGGATGCCTCTCTACTTCTTTGAGCCTCTCTACTTTTTCGGAGGTAGCGGTATGGACTGCGTACATTTCACCCTCCCCAGACTTTACTGTGTGGGAATATACTGGGTTGTTATTGTTGTTGTTGTTTGTAATTTTGGGGATAGATGTGTGAGAATGAATTTTTATCAAAAACTCATGGTTGCGCCCCTGACAATCTTTTAAATTATAAGAGCTACTTCGAAGTGGCAACTATACTTATGTTTTGGACAAACAAGCAAAAAAGCAGAAATTGCAGTTTATTTGATTTGTTTTCATGTGTGTTAGCCTATAAATTTCTAGTGATAGGTTTGTCAAAATGGTTTTTTCACAAAAACTCATGATTGTGTAAACAAAAATCTTTTAAATTTTAAGAATTTCTCCAGATAGGTGAACTTAGATTGTTTTAGGACAAACGAGTGAAAAAAGCATGAAATATTGATCATTTTAATTTTTTCATGTGTGTTAGCCTATGAATTTCTGGGGATCAGTGCATCGAAATGATTTCTTGATGAAAAATCATTATTTTGCCCACGATGACCTATTAATGATTATGGTTGCTTCAGAGCGGTAAATGTAGCCTGTTTTAAGACAAACGAGGGAAAAGCAGGAATTGCTGATTATTTTAATTTTTTCGTATGTGTTAGTCTATAAATATCTAGATATTGGTGTTTGAACATAATTTTTTTATAAAAAACTAATGGATATACCTATGCTGGCCTATTAAATAATAACAGTTACCTCAAAGAGGTGGACATAGCTTATTTTAGGACAAACGAGCAAAAATTATCAATTATGGATAGTTTTAGTTTTTTCGTGTGTGTTAGCCTATGAATTTCTACGAATTGGTGTGTCAAAATAATTTTTTAATAAAAAAATATATGGATGCACTCATGATGACCTATTAAATAATAGGAGTTTCTTATGAGAGGAGAACATAGCATAGTTTAGGACAAACAAACAAAGAATTAGAATTGCAGATCAGTTCAATTTTTTGTGTTAGCCATGAATATTAGGAGATAGGTGTGTCAAAATAATTTTTTGTCATAAAATTATGGCTGAGCCATTAATGACCTATTAAATTATGTAAGGATTGTTTAGGAGAGGTGGACAGAGTTTGTTTTAGAAAAATGAGCAAAACAGGAATTGCAGATTATTTCAGTTTTTTTTTTTGTATATGTTAGCCTACAGATTTTAGTTTTTTTTATAAGTTTGCCAAAAGCTTAAGGCTACCCCTATGATAATCTATTAAATAATATAGGTTGCTTCAAAGAGCCAGACATTGCCTGTTTTAGGACAAACAAGCAAAAAATAGAAATTATGGATTATTCTGGGTTTTTCGTGTGTGTTAGACTAGGAATTTCTGAAGATAGGCACATTGGAATGATTTTTTTTCCTGAAAACTTATAGCTGAGCCCATGAAAACCTAAAAAATGATAAGGGCTTCGTCGAAGAGTCGGACGTAGTTTATTTAGGACAAACAAATTAAAAAAAATTAGAATTGCGGACTAGCCTATAAATTTTTGGAGATAGGTGCATCAGAATGGTCTTATGTTGAAAAATCATAGTTGCACCTGTGAAGACCTATAAAATAATATGAATTGCTTAAAAGATGTGGAAATAGCTTGTTTTAGGACAAACAAACAAAAATACAGGAATTACGGAGTTTTTTGATTTATTCATGTGTCTTAGCCTATGAGTTTTTTTTTGGAATAGGTACATTGCAATATTGTTTTATCCAAAAACTCATCTCTATACCTATGATGACTTATTAAATGATAAAGATTGTTTTGGAGTGATTCACATAGCCTGTTCTAGGACAAAGAAACAAAAAATCAGGGATAATGAATTTTTTTCATTTTTTTGTGTGTTAGCCTATGAATTTTTCGAATAGGTGCGTCGAAATGAGTTTTGGTCGAAAACTAATGGCTACAATCATAATGGTATATTGACTTATTGGGTTTTATTTGGAGAGAGAAATGTCTCCTTTTTAGGATGAATGAGCGAAAAATAGGAATTGCGGATTATTTTCATTTTTTCATCTGTGTTTGCTTATGAATTTATAGGATTGGTTCACCATAATGATTGTTTGATGAAAACTCGTAGATGCATATATGATGATCTAATGAATGATACAATTTGCTTTGGAGAGGCGGACAGAACCAATTTTATAATAAACCAACAAAAAAGTCAGAATTGCAATTTATTTGAGGTTTTTGATAACTGTGATATTTGAGCTACATTGCGTGATCATGACTAATTCCAAGAGACACTTGTTATCTCCCACTAGCAACACATACCAGATAACACTATCCACCAAGGCTAGAACAAATGTGAAGAAATCACCTAGTATTTGTCTTTGTTAGGAATTAAACCTGAGACCTCATGGTGCTCAACCCAACTTCATTGAAAAAATAGGTCACACCCTTGGGTGCTTGAGTTTTGTCATGAGTCTTAGCCAATGAATTTTGAGGGATTAGTGAGTCAAAATAATATTTTACTAAAAACTCATGGCTGCGTTTGTAAAAAAGTTTTTAAATGATAAGGGCTGCTTTAGATAGGTGGACATAGCATATTTTAGGACAAACGAATGAATAAAGTAGGAAATACTAATTATTTTAGTTTTTTTCGTGTGAGTTAGCCTATAATATTCTAAGGATAGGTTTGTTCGAAAGATTTCTCGTCAAAAACTCATGGTTGCACTTGTGACGAACTATTAAATGACAAGGAATGCTTCAGAAAGGAAAACGTACCCTATTTTATTACAAATGATCTAAAAAGAAGGAATTACAATTTATTTTAATTTTTTTTGTGTGTTAACTTATAAATACAAAGGGATAGGTGCGTCGAAATGATTCTTTTAAAGAAAACTCATGGTTGCGCCTGTGATGAACTATCAAATAATAAGGTTTGCTTCAAAGATATGGACTTAGCCTTTTTTTAGGACAAATGGGTGAAAAAGAAGTAATTTTATTATTTTAATTTTTTCGTGGGTGTTAGCCTATGAATTCCTAGAAATAGGTGCATCAAGTTAATTTTTTGCTGAAAATATATAGTTGCACTCATGAAGAACTATTTGATAAGGTTTGATTTAGAGAGGCATACATAGCCTCTTTTAGGATAGACATGCAAAAAAATAAGAATTGTGGATCATTTAAGTTTTTTCATGAGTGTTAGCCTATGAATTTTTGGGGATTAGTGCGCCATAATGATGTTTTGCCAAAAATTTATGGATATGCCCGTGACGACCTATTAAATGATAAAGTTTTTTTAGGAGAGGCGAACATAGCCTATTTTAGGTTAACCGAGCAAAAAAGAAGGAATTGCGGATTACTTTTTTCGTGTGTGTTAGCCTATGAATTTCTGGGATAGGTGCGTCAAAATGATTTTTTGCTCAAAAATTCATGGCTACGGTCACGATAATATATTAAATGATAAGGATTGCTCCGAAGAGGCGGACGTAGCCTATTTTAGGACAAACGATTGAAAAACAAGAGTTGTGAATTATTTAAGTTTTTTTGTGTGTGTTATCTTATGTATTTTTGAGTATAGTTGTGTTAGAATAATTTCTTATCAAAAAAATCATGAATGCGCCGGTGAAGGTCTATTATACGATTAGGGTTGAATTGAAAAGAAAGATCTAGCTTGTTTTTGAAAAAACAAGTGAATAAGCAGTAATTGCGCATTATTCGATTTTTCATGTATTAGCCTATGAATTTCTAAGAATAGGTGTGTTGAAATAATATTTTATCTAAAATTTATGGCTCCATGAAGACATATAAAAAGATAAGGGTTACTTTAGATAGGTGGGCATAGTCTTTTTTAGGATAAATGAGAAAAATGTGTAAGAATGCAGATTATTTTTCTGTATTAGCTTACAGATTTTTGGAGGTAGGTGCTTCAAGAAGATTTTTTATGAAAACTCATGAAAAATCCCATAACAATCTATTACATGATAAATATTGCTTTATAGAGATGGACGTAGACTATTTTAGGACAAACAATCGAAAAAGCAGAAATTGCAAATTAATTTAGTTTTTATGTGAGTGTTATCCTGTGAAGTTCTGTGGATATGTGCGTCAAAATAATTCTCTTATGAAAATTCATGGCTGTGATCGTGACATCCTATTAATGATAAGGGTTGCTGACAAAGACAATTTTAGCATGTCAGTCATGAGATCATGTTTCAGTTATTCATGTTCAGTATGTATGTCAGTTTATGTTCTTCCCCTTACTCTCAGTCTCGTTCGAGGATGAATGTTCTTAAGGGGGAGATATTGTAAAACCCCATACCTTTTCCTAGCTTGAAATTGTCTCAAAAATGTAAAGAGCTTTCTTTGAAAGATGAATCCACTTTTGTACACGTGGTATTTTTAAGATTTTTACTTTTTGTCATGTGGAAAATTCAATAAGCTTTCCATAGATATAAAATTCACCTAAATTCGATAACCGAGTAAGAAGTTATGACTATTTCAAGTTCCCGTTGTAAACAGTGCCATATTGGTCAGTGGACAAGCTAAAATGTAATCATGTTGTTGACGTTGATTGATATCAAATATGGAGTCCTTGTGTGTTTTTCATGATATTATGTTAATATGAAAGATAAAATCCATGAATTTAGTTGCTTAGGATGTGTAATTTGATGATTTCACCTATGCTCTAAATTGTGCTCTAAATTGTGCATGCAAGGTGTTTGATAAAAGTCTTGAAGAAGTAGAAATCATGCCTTATAGCTCAAAATATAAACTAAATGTGACATGCTTATCATGCTCTTATGTTTAAATGGTTTAACTGCTATCCTTGTGAAATGTGTATGTTGTCGGAATTCCCATGATATTAGAACATGAGATTATGATATGATTCTAAGAATTTCCGTCCATGTTAGATAGTATGATAACCATGTACTTTGTGAAATACCCAACTTATTATATTATGGATTGTTAATGTTGGTCATGTATTCAAGAAAGTCAGGCTTTGTCAGTTTCCTTCCATCGAGTCCTGGGGGTACTTGTACTCGAAAATTTAGCTGTATGCCTAGAGCCAATGTCATGTTTCCAAGATATCCTCAGTCAGGCCATGTTCAATCGAATCCATTTAATCTCATAACTTAGGAAAACTCAATAATCTTAGTAATTTCATTCAGTTTCAGATATCAGTAGCATTCCGTCAGTCAAAGGAACTCATTTAACTCAACCCATTTCAGTTCAGTTAATCATGTTTAGAGTCTATTCAGATGAAAGAAGGAACTAGCACCGACTAAACCCAAGGATGGGAACATTAACTATCAGATGAGGGTGTGATTTTTAGGAGCAATCCTTGCGTTCCAGAACTACGTAGCCAGCGTAGGTTGAGACATCATACCTGCTAGTCGAGGGTAGATGAGATGGCTTAACCTGCTGGTTGAGGGTTCCCACCGCTCATATTAGAGTAACCTACTAGTTTAGCGTCACTCACATGTTGTCCTTACTAGTGGCATGGTATTGGCACCCTTCCAATTAGGGCATAGATTGGACCCCAGTTCAGTTATAATGCATCATTTGGGGCATGTTAATTAGATAAATACCTCCCATAGTTTCAGTCTCAATTTTAGTAAAAGAACTCAGATAGTTCTTTAGATTTCAGGACTGTCAGATACTGTCAACTCAGATACAGTACAAGACTCAACTAGTTCTTTAGATTTTAGGAATGTCAAATACAGTCATCTCAGCTTAGTATGGAACTCAGGTAGTTCCATCAGATTTAGGACTGTCAGATATAATCACTCATGTTATCAGCTATATAAGTTATCAGAACTTATTCATTAGTCAGTTAGTCAGTATTGTTCATACATATGCACCCCATGCATTTAACCTATCTCACATGCATACTAGTACATTCAAAGGACTAACGTATTTGTGCTATGGTGTCTTAAACCATAGGTTCAGAGACACGAGATCCAGAGCATTAGTAGATTCCAGTCTTAGCAGTCAGAGTTAGAAGTGAGTCCTCATCTTTCAAGGATAGGATCATTACTTATTTATTTCATTAATTAATTTATTATTTGGAGTTAGTTGGGGACATGTTCCATCAACTCCTTATTTAGACAGTCATGTTTAGAGGCTTTTCAGACTACAGTATGTTCAGATAGCTTATTTCAGCTTTGTTTTGGGTATTCTATACCCCATCCATATGCTACGATTTATTAGATCTTATGTTACAATTTTGAACCTTATGGCCTTCTAGTTCATTTTCTGCATTATACGGTATGTTATGCAGTATATAGGTATAGATATCAGTCATGGGCTATCTTGTGGTCCTTCAGGGTTATGAGCACCATGTAACATTTCGGGTACCAAATTTGAGGCGTTACAAACTCAGTATTAGAGCCTCAGGTTCAACAGAGTTCTAGAAAGTCTGAAAGCCGCATCTAGTAGAGTCTTGTACATGGGTGTGTTGCATGCCATATTTATGTGCAAGAGGCTATAAGATGTTTGGAAATAATTTCCCTTCTTTCAGTATTCATGTCATGCAAGTGAGCATAATATTAAGTTAATTTCTCAATCTAATATATTTCTCCCTTTCTTCTATAGAACATGCCTCCTAAAAGAAGAAATGGGAATCAGCCATGCCCTCATCCCGAAGAACCTTTGGGTGAACATGTTTCTCATGCAGATTTTTGAGCTACATTCGCTACTCTTGCTAACTCAGTTACTGCTCAAAATGAATGACTAGCTGTTGTTTCGATCAATTCATTGGCCAATTCAGCTGCAGCCAGGATTTGAGATTTCACCCAAATAAATCCTCCATCCTTTCTCGAGTCTAAGTCCGAGGAGGACCCTCAAAAATTTTTAGATCAGGTGCAGAAGGTTACAGACATCATGGGGGTTACTCCTATTGAGAGTGCTGAGCTAGCTGCATATTAGTTGCAGGATGTTGTTCACACTTGGTTTAACCAGTGGAAGTCAGAAAGGCGAGATAATGCAGGGCCTGTTGAGTGGGAGGAGTTTGCTTCTGCTTTCCTTGATAGATTCTTTCCCCTTGAGCTTAGAGAAGCTAAGGTGTTAGAATTTATCAACCTCAAGTAGGGCAATATGACGGTGAAAGAGTATTCTCTTAAGTTTACTCAATTAGCCAGATATGCCCCTTATGTGGTTACAATAGCAGGGCCATGATGAGTAAGTTCGTTTCAGGGGTGAATGATAGCGTGGTAAATAATTGCAAATCCGCCATGCTGAATAGTGACATAACTTTAGCCAGGCTCATGACTCATGCTCAGTAGATATAGGAGAAAAATATTAAAATGAGGGAGAGGCAGAATAAGAGAGCAAGGACAGGTAGTTTTAACTTTGCTCATCCCAAATCAGAAGAAGGAAACCATTCTCAGTTTCTTTCGACGTTATCAGTTTTAGATCCTTCTTTAACCAGTGCTCTAGTTCCTAAGTTCAGAGAGGGTAACAAAGATAGAGCGTCAGGCTCTAAGTCTCAAGGTGGTGTTAGCAGTGCCCGCACCTATCCTTTTTGTCAAACTTGTGGTAAGAACCACCAGGGTACTTACAGAGCTGGAAGTGATACTTATCTTGGGTGTGGTAAGCCAGGACATAGAGTTAGAGATTGTCCACAGTCAGGTCTGCAGGGTCAACAGAACCATTTCTCAGCTCAATTCGGTCACCCAAATCAGCAGGGTGCCACCTTCAGTGCTACTAGTGGGAAACACCCAAATAGACTCTATGCTCTCCAGTCCTGATAAGATCAGGAAAATTCTCCCGATTTGGTTATTGGTACGCTACAGATCTTTCATGTGCATGTTTATGCTTTGCTAGACCCAGGAGCTTCCTTGTCTTTTGTTACTCCCTAAATGGCAGTTAATTTTGGAGTCAGTCCCGAAATTCTAGCAGTGCCCTTTTCAGTCTCTACCTAGTGGGTAAAACCATCATAGCCCGGTGGGTATACAGGAGCTTCTCGGTTATGATATTTCAGAAAGTCACTTCAGAAGACTTAATCAAATTAGAGATGGCTGATTTTGATGTCATTCTCAGCATGGATTGGCTTCATTCCTGTTATGCCACAGTCAACTGAAGAAATAGAATTGTCCAATTTCAGTTTTCGAATGAACCCGTCCTTGAGTGGAAGGGTAGTGTATCCCCTTTCAGAGGTCAGCTTGTTTCGTACCTTCGGGCAAGGAAAATGATATCTAAAGGATGTGTCTATTATCTTGTTTATGTCAAGAATTCTAGTTCCAAAACTCCCAGTCTTAAATTAGTTCCAATTGTGAATGAATATTCAGATGTCTTTCCCAAAGATCTTCCAGAAATTCCTTTCGAAAGGGAAATAGACTTCGGTATTGATCTTGTTTCAGACACTCATCCCATATCTATTTCGCCATACAAAATAACACCAGTAGAACTCAAAGAACTAAAAGAATATTTGATCTCTTAGATAAGGGATTCATCAGGCCCAGTGTGTCCCCATGGGGCATACCAGTCTTATTCGTGCACAAGAAAGATGAATCTCTCAGAATGTGTATAGACTACCATCAACTTAATAAGGTCACAATCAAGAACAAGTATCCTTTTCCCAGAATCACTGACTTATTTGACCAACTTTATGGTGCTAGCTATTTCTCTAAAATAGACCTCAGATTCGGCTATCATCAGATCAGAGTTAGAGAATGTGATATTCCAAAAATAGCTTTTCATACTCGGTATGGTCACTTTGAATTTCTAGTCATATCATTTGGTCTTACCAATTCCCCAGTAGCTTTCATAGACTTGATGAACTGTGTGTTCAAGCAGTACTTGGACATGTTCTTCATAGTCTTCATAGATGATATTCTGGTCTATTCCTGTAGTGAGCGAGATTATGCAGGCCATCCCAGAACAGTACTTCAGACTCTCAGAGATCATCATCTATTCCCCAAAATTTAGTAAGTGAAAATTTTGGCTAAGGTCAGTAGCATTCCTTGGTCATGTTATTTTGGGTGATGGCATTAGAGTAGATCCTTAAAAGACAAAAGTAGTAAGAAACTGGCCCAGACCTGTCTCTCCACCAGACATCAGGAGTTTCTTGGGTTTGGCTGGCTATTAAAGATGGTTTGTTGAGGGATTTTCATCAATTACATCCCCTATGTCCAGATTGACTTAGAAGAAAGTCACATTTCAGTAGTCAGATCCTTGCGAGAAGAGTTTTCAGGAGTTAAAGAATCGACTCACCTCAACTCCAATTTTAACTCTTCCAAATAGTTTAGACAGGTTTGTTGTATACTGTGATGCATCCAGAGTAGGTTTGGGTTGTGTCCTCATGCAACATGGTAAGGTCATAGCCTATGCCTCCATACAACTTAAACCTCATGAGAAGAATTATCCTACTCATGATTTTGATTTAGCAACCATAGTATTTGCATTGAAGATTTGGAGGCATTATCTATACGGTGTTTATGTAGATGTGTTCATAGATCATAAAAGACTTCAGTATGTCTTTTCTCAGGAAGATCTAAATCTTAATCAGAAAAGGTGGTTAGAGCTCTTGAAAGATTATGACATGAGTGTTCTCTATTATCTGGGAAAGGCCAATGTAGTGGCCGACGCTCTCAGTAGACTTTCTATTTGTAGTGTTTCCCATGTGGATGACAGTAAGAAGAAGTTAGCTCAAGAAGTACATCAGCTTGCCAGATTAGGCGTTCGCTTAGTCGATAAAGATGAGGGTGATAGATGGATTTAGAGTAGCTTAGAATCATCTCTAGTTTCTGAGGTGAAAGAAAAGAAAGATAGAGATCCTAGCCTTGTCAAGTTAAAAGAGTCAGTTCAAGATCATAAAGTAAAGGTTTTCTCCCAAGGGGGAGATGGTGTTTTGCGTTGTCAGGGTCGTCTCTGTGTTCCAGGTGTAGATGACTTAAGGCAGCGAATTCTTGCAGAAGCGTATGGTGTGCACTACTCTATTCATCCAGGGGTCACAAAGATGTACCGTGATATGTGGGAAATCTATTTGTGGAGTGGGATGAAAAGAGATATTACAGAGTTTGTGGCTAAGTGCTCTACATATTAGCAGGTTAAGATAGAGCATCAGAAGCCTAGTGGTCCCATGCAGGAGTTCATTATTTCTACTTGGAAGTGGGAAGAAGTGAACATGGACTTCGTGATGGGTTTACCTAGAACTTGTCATCAATATGATTCGTGATGGGTTTACCTAGATTCCAATTGAAATCCTAGACTATCAGACTCGTAGACTGAGGAACAAAGAAATCCCTCTAGTCAAAGTTCTTTGGAGGAATCAGTCCGTTGAGGGAGCTACTTGGGAATAAGAAGCAGACATATGTACTAAGAATCCTTATTTTTTCTTCACCAACTCAGATCAAGCTCAAAGTAACAGTTCTCCTTAAGCTTACTCAGTTTCATGTTCAGTGTTCATCACAAACTTGGTGTCAAGTACCATTTCATATTCAGTCATGCAGTCATGTATCAGTTCAGTTATATAATTGTCAATCAAACATTCATTCTTATTGGGAGGAACTTAATTCCTCAGAACACTTAGTCATGCATTTATGAATCAGCTACACATGCATCAGATATGAATGTTCAGTATGATATGTTCAGTTATTAGTCATATCAGTCATGAGATCATGTTTCAGTTATTCATGTTCAGTATGTATGTCATTTTATGTTCTTCCCCTCACTCTCAGTCTCATTCGAGGATGAATGTTCTTAAGGGGGAGATATTGTAATACCCCATACTTTTTTCTAGCTTAAAATCATCTCAAAAATGTTAGGAGCTTTCTTTCAAAGATGAATCCACTTTTTTACATATGGTATTTTTAATATTTTCACTTTTTGTCATGTGAGAAATTCAATAAGATTTTCATCAATATAAAATTTGCCTAAATCCGATAATAGGGTAAAAAGTTTTGACTATTTCAAGTTCCCATCGTAAACAATGCCATATTGGTTAGTGGCGTGCCACGCCATAAGCTAAAATGGTAATTGTCCTTTTCCAGTGTCTCAGCATGATTTTCTCTGCGTCGCGCCAAAGTTCAAGGTCGCAAAAGAAGGGGCAACACGATGGCTCCACGTCGCGCCATCCCTCAGTTTCGCAATTGTCAAATTCTTGTGACACGATGCGATAGCGCCACGGTCCAATTCAAGAAATTTTTACTGAAATTACAAGATGCGTCTAGGGTTAAAAGGGTCAATTTACCACCTCTATTTAAGCCCTTTAACATGTGATTCAGCCACTTTTGACCAAAAATACACTCTCTTCTCTCAAAAGCCTCTCAAGAGCAACCTAGGGCTTTTCATAAAAGATTCAAAATCAAGAATCTCCTCCATCAATCTTTGTGTATTTATGAACCAAGGTATGCGTTGTATTCATTCATGGATTCCTTCCATCCATGAAGCTCAAGAACGTTGTTATATCTATAAATCATGGTATTTATGTTGTGGGTTAATTGTAATCATGTTGTTGACATTGATTGATTTCAAAGATGGAGTCCTTGTGTGTTTTTCATGATATTATGTTAATACGAAAGATAAAATCCATGAATTTAATTGCTTATGATGTGTAATTTGATGATTTCACCTATACTCTAAATTGTGCACGCAAGGTGTTCGATAAAATGCTTGAAGGAGTAAAAATCATGCCTTATAGCTCAAAACATAAACTAAATGTGACATGCTTGTCATCCTCTTATGTTTAAATGGTTTACATGCTATCCTTGTGAAATATGTATGTTGTCGGAATGCCCATAATATTAGAACATGAGATTATGATATGATTATAAGTATTCCCGTCCATGTTAGATAGTATGATAACCATGTACTTTGTGAAATCCCCAACTTATTATATTATGGATTGTTAATGTTGGTCATGTATCAAGAAAGTCAGGCTTTGTTAGTTTCCTTCCATCGAGTCCTGGGGGTACTTGTACTAAAAAATTTAGCTGTATGCCTTGAGCCAATGTCATGTTTCTAAGATATCCTCAGTCAAGGCATATTCAGTAGAATTCAGTTAGTCTCATGACTCAAAAAAATAGTAATCTCAGTAATTTAAGTTAGTTTCAGATATCAACAGCGTTTCATCAGTCAACAGAACCATTTAACTCCACCCAGTTCAGTTTAGTTAATCATGTTTAGAGTCTATTCAGATGGGAGTAGGAATTAACATCGAGTGAACCCAAGGATGGAAACATACACTGTCAGATGAGGGTGTGATTCTTAGGAGCAATCTTTGCATTCCAGAACTATGTATCCAACGTAGGTTGAGACATCATACCTGCTAGTAGAGAGTAGATGAGATGGATTAGCCTGATAGTTGAGGGTTCCCACCACTCTCATTAGAGTAACCTGCTAGTTGAGGGTCACTCATATGTTGTCCTTACCAGTGATATGGTATTGATACCCTTCCAATTAGGGCACAGATTTGACCCCAGTTCAGCTATAATACATTATCTGGGGTATGTCGGTTATATAACTACCTCCCACAGTTTCAGTGAAAGAACTCAGATAGTTCTTCAGATTTCAGGACTATCAGATACAATCAACTCAGATACTGTATGGGGCTCAGCTAGTTCTTTAAATTTTAGGACTGTTAGATACAGTCAACTCAGCTTAGTACATAACTCAGCTAGTTCCATCAGATTCAAGACTATGAGATACAGTCACTCATGTTATCAGTTATATTAGTTATCAAAACTCATTTATTAGTTAATTGGTTAGTATTATTCATGCATATGAACCCTATGCATTCAACGTACCTCACATGCATACCAGTATATTCAAAGTACTAATGTATTTGTGCTATGGTGTCTTATACCATAGGTTCAGGACACGAGTTCCAGACATCAGTAGATTCCAGTCTCTACAGTCAGAGTTAGAAATGAGTCCTCATCTTTCGAGGACACGATCATTACTTATTTATGTAATTAATTAATTTATTAGTTGGAGTTAGTTGGGGATATGTCCCATCAACTCCTTATTCAGAAAGTCATGTTTAGAGGCTTTTCAGACTACACTATGTTCAGATATCTAATTTTAGCTTTGTTTTGGGTATTCCATACCCCATCCATATGTGACATTTATTAGATCTTATGTTATAGTTTTGAACCTTATGGCCTTCCAGTTCGTGTTTCTGTATTATATGGTATGTTATGCACTATATAGTTACAGTATCAGTCATGGGTTATCTTGTGGTCCTTCAGGGTCATGAGCACCGTGTAGCGTTCTGGGTACCAGATTCGGGGCGTTACACCTATTTTGGTATAAATGAGCAAAAAACAAAGAATTGCTGATTATTTTGGATTTTTCGTGTTATAGCCTATAAATTTTTGGGGATATGTGTTAAAATAATTTTTTGCTAAATCTTCATGGATGCGCCTCTGATGATCCATTAAATGATTAGGGTTGCTTAGGAGTGCCGAACGTAGCTTTTTTAAGGACAAAAGAGTGAAAAAATTATAAATTAAGGATTATTTCAGTTATTTTGTGCATTAGCCTATGAATCTTTAGAGATAGGTCAAAATTATTTTTACCAAAACCTCATAACTTCACTAGTGATAATATATCAAATGATAAGGGTTTCTTTGGAGAGGCGAGCGTAGCAAATTTTAGGACAAACGAGAAAAAAATAGAAATTATGAATTATTTTAGATTTTTTTGTGTACCTGTAAAAATCTAGGGATTGATGCATTGAAATAATTATTTTCAATACTCATGGTTGTACCTTTGATGACCTATTATATAATGAATTGCCTTGGAGAGGCAGATGTAGCCTGTTTTAACACAAATGAAAGACAAAATAGAAATTATGGATTATTTGAATTTTCGTGTGTGTTAGCCTTTTAATATCTGGGTATAGGTGTGTCAGAATGATTTTTTATATCAAAAACTCATAGTTGCACCTGTGAAAAACTATTAAATGACAAGTTTTGCTTTGGAGAGGTGGTCGTAGCTTGTTTAAAAACAAAAGACCAAAAAAGCAGCATTTGCAGATTATTTTTATTTTTTTTGTGTGTTAGCATATGAATTTTCGGGAATTGATAAGTTGAAATGATTTTATGCTAAAAAAACATGATTGTGCATGTGATGTCCTATTAAAAGATAAGTTCTTCTTCAGAAAGGCAGATGCAATCTATTTTAGGACAAACGATTAAAGAAAGCATGAATAGTAAATTATTTTTGTTTTTAGTGTGTTAACCGATGAATTTTTGGAGATAAGTGCATCATAATGAGTTTTTTTTTTATAAAAACTCATGGCTGCCTCCATGATGACCTACTAAATAATAAGGGTTATTTTGGAGAGGTGGATGTAGCCTCTTTGAGGACAAACAAGTAAAAAGGCAAAAATTGTGAATTATTTTAATTTTTTTTGTGTGTCAGCCTATGAGTTTCTAAGAATAGGTGCGTCAAAATGAGATATTGCCGAAAACTAATTGTTGCGCCCGTGATGACCTATGAAATGATAAGGGTTGCTTCTATAAGGAAAACGTAGCTTGTTTTAGTAAAAAAAAGCAAAAAACAAAAATTTTGGATTATTCTATTTTTATGTGCGTGTTAGACTACGAATTTCAAGGGATAGGTGCATCAAAATAATATTTTTTTTTATCAAAAACTCATAGTTGTTTCCGTTTTGACCTATTAAATGATATGGTTTGATTCAGTTAGGCGAACCAGGTTTTAAGGCAAATGAGCAAAAAAAATTAGGAATTGCAGATTATTTAAGCCTTTTCGTGTGTTAGCCTATGAATTTCTACAGATAGGTGTGTCAGAATGACTTTTTATCAAAAACTCACGATTGTACCCGTGATGACCTATTAAATGATAAAAGCTTCATAGGAGGGGTGTACACAACTATTTCATGACAAATAAGAAAAAAAACAGGAATTCTGAATTAGGTTTTTTTGTGTGTTCGCCTATAAATTTCTAGGATAGGTGCGTCAAAATACCTTTTTGCTGAAAACTCATGGATGCATTTGGGAAGACCAATTATGGGTTTATTCATAAAGGTGGTTGTAGCCTTTATTAGGATGAACGAGCAAAATGTAATGACTTGATTTGTGAAATGTTGCTTTGATGTGATTTGACCATTTTTTCATCTATAGTTACTATATGTTGATTTTGGGGTGTAGATAAGGTTAGGGAAGTTCTTAATGCAATTGGGAGGGTTTTAGAGAGTTATAGGTGTTTTGGAGCTTTAATAGTGTAACAACCCACATTTTTTTACTAGTATTCAAACCGTTATTCCTACGTGTATAGAACCAGACCCAGTGATTCTATGTAAATATTATTGTGATGATCAATTTTATAGTGGGGAAACATCTTTGGATTTGAATTGAGATCATGAGAATCTCCTAACTCAACGATGAGTTGAGAATTTTTATACCGATTGAGTTTTAGTGGATGTTCTTACCTGGGTCAACTTACAACGATCATTACTCCTAGAATATAAAGAGTTAAATAGCCTACTATATATTAAATGAAAGATCTTCGAGTATTTTTTTCTAACGCATTTGATTTTACCTTAATCCAATATCATAGTAGAATGTTATGCCTATTTTACCTGGGAGTTTCTGTTTTCTAGAAGGTGAAAACTTAGTTGACGAGCTTTCAACTAGGTGACGTCTAAGTTGATGATTTGTCAACTAGGTGATGAGTTTTCAACTCAAGTCGGCAACCTTAACCAGTAAATGACCAAATTCAGCTAGAGATTGACGACTAGGTTGATGAGTTGTCAACAAACTTATGGGTTGTCAACTGAGAACTTCCTGCAATTTTTTTTTGGTTTCTTTAGGGATATTTTGGCCTTTTCCTCAACTCAAACTCCTCCCCCGTGACTTAAATAGTTCAATAAGAGTTGTATATCGATGTTTAGTCACTTTTTCAATGCTTCTTTTCCTCACTACTCTTAAGAGAGAAAATTTAGGTTTTCTTCCATAAAACTCATAGTTCGTAGGCTCAGATTCAAGTTGTCAGACATGTTGTTCATCTAAAAAGCATGTTGCTCATTCTCTAACTTGTATTTTACATTATGGCATCAATTATTCAATATTTATATGTTTTAAATGGTGGGTTTGAACTTGGGTTGAGGATTCTTGGTTGTTAACACTTGAATTACTTTTTCCTTAATTTTAATGGGTTTCTCATGCTTTAATAGATGCTTTTTGGAATTGAATTATCATATTGCTCCAATGGTTAAAATAGGTGACATGGGTTTCACAAAATTAATGAATTTTGGCTTTGTAATGACATTAACCTCAACCCACAATATAATAATGATTTTGAATATGAATTTTACATAATTCAACTTATATTTTGAAACATTTCATTGCATTAAAGGATAAATGGATATAAAGGATTTGGATGCCCTTGGTGGCCATAGTTTGGATTTTTAAACCGGTAATAAGAGTCAATTTGGTTTAATGGATTGATTTTCTATAACTATAATACCTTGCAAGTATATTGGTATGATGATACCAAGTTGGAAAATGACTTAATATAAGACCCTATGGTAAATGGTTGGTTTATGTAATTGCTTTAATTTGGGCTTAAAAATTTGTAGCTTACCGAGAAGGTGTTGTCCCAAGGGAACCAACACTGCAAACCATATTTGCCAAAGTTGGGGGTCTATATGACCATATGTCTTATTTACACATTATATTTTGGATGGATCTCGCGTTGGTGTCTTTAGCCACTCCTAAGTACATGTGGCTAATATGGACTGCGACCCTTCCGACAGGGAAAGCTGGACCCATATATCCTGTGGGTGCCTAGAATATTTGTATGATCTATATATTTTTGGCTAATGTTTTAAAATATCATTTTTATGACCTTGTACTTATCCTAGGATCATATATATATATATATATGTATGTGTTTTTAAATATTTTGCATGTTGTTTATGAATGGATTTTGGTAAATATATTATTTACCCCTTTCCCTTGAGTTACATGCCAGTTCTTGCCTCACTGACCGTCTCTAAATGCTACATCATTTACTGATGTAGGTTCTGAGGATTTTCTATCGCTCATGTGTAGCATTAGGCGATTTGGTACTCCTTTTGATCAGGTGTGAAGTGGTGAGCCACCGTCTTTCTAAAGGCCCGATGATTTTATTAGGTTTCCATTATGACTCCAGTGTTTATGGATTTCTTTTGTCATAGTCAAGGGCATGTCCCGACTTAGTTGTTATTCTTAGATTTAGAGTCTTTTGTGGATAGGATTATAATGTCATTGATGTCTAACTATGACTCTTTAAAGTTTCTTATGGTTTTATCCTTTATAGAATTGATTGGCTTTCGCTGTTTATTTTTATTGTGCTCTTGAGGTAAGGCTATGGGGGTTATATCCGACCCTCTGTGGTCTTTAGATGACCATCATGGCCAAGATTGGGTTCGGGCCATGAAAATCTTGGTATCATTGATAGGTTCAAGGTCCCAGGTTGTCTACAAAGTCATATCTAGTAGAGTCTCTTTTATAAGTGTGCGTGCCACACTTATTAGGGCGAGGAGACTAGGCATTTAGGAAATGTTTCTCATTCTTTTGTTCTATAGATTTTGCAATAGTGTTGTCTGTATGAAATTTATCCAAATTCCTTCGTTGCTCTAATTTGGTAAGATATGTCTCATTATCGAGGGAAAGCAAGTGCGAAGGCTTAGATTTCTAGCAATGTGGTCTTTTCGATTGAGTCATCAAAAAGTTATGAGACAACATAAGGACTTGGGAGGAGTCTATTAGTGCGTCAAAGTTTATGGGTTCAATTGTGTACCTTTATCTTTATAAATGATGTGGTTTAGACTGAGGTAAGAGGCGTATATATCTTCTTCCAAAAAACGTTATTGCAGACATCTCACTTAAGGAGAAAAGTATGTATTTGAATATTAGGATATTAATTCCATCCAAGAGGCTATATAAATTGGCGTATTTTGACCTATGAGTAGTAAGATGATCGTAAGGTTAGTGTTATAAAGTCATAATTTTAAAAGTTAGAATGGAGATAGCTTTTGAGTGAAAAACGTAGCTGTATTCGTGTAACCATTAAGTGAGTGTTGGTGGTGATATGTTTTTATGGTGATTGGCTATGATTATAGAAAGACTTATAGATTGTATTTTAGTTAGTAGAGAAGGTTATTAGTTATGATGATTTAGAATTTATTTGAAATGAGGAAATCTTAGATGGGGGGGGGGGGGGGGGGGGGGGGGGTCAGTGGTGTTTATAGAGTTTTGAAGGTAGTTTAAAAGTATGTATGGGTAAGTAGAGGTGATGTGAGGAAGAATAATGTTCTAATTGACCATGATAGGTTATTTTAAGATTAAGATCGACTATCTTGATTATGTGGTTTTACTACACCAAAAGTCCCTTTATCTTTTTAGTTAGCAGTTGTAAGCTAGTCTAGCAGGTGAGGAGATGTATAGTCAAGATTAGGGTGTAGTATTAATGTTGTGAAGAAGATGTGTTTGTAGGCCGTTGTTAAGTAAAATAAGGAGTTTAGATTGATTAATTTGTTAAATATATTAATGGATTATTTTAGGTTGAGGGACGTTTCATTAGTAATTCATGATTGGTAACAAATGTTAAGCTTGAACTTTTGATTTTAATTGTGGTGATAAGAATGTTAGCTCGAAGATAGTGATTCGAGAATTGTGGGAGTAAATTAGCAGGCTTTATTTAATGTATCAAAGAACTTAGGTTGGTAACCTATGAAAAAATTAAGTGGATAACTACGATATATAAGCATTAGGACTAGTGTTGAAGCAATGGATTGCAGCTAAGTCACAAGGTGGATAAGAGTGTTGGGTCTATAAGAATAAGTTGAACCCCAGGCAGCATGTTGTTAGAAGTGGTTTTAAGTGTATAAGTGCCATGTATACCTAGTTAATGTTCTTGAATTTCTTGTATGGAGAAGTCTAGGAAGTTGTTATATTGTGTCCTTTAGAGCTGGATTGGGGAAAATATAGATAGATGTTTTGAGCCTTTGATATAATTGAAACACTCAAAATTACACTTAAGATTGGGTGTAAAGCGACCGTCATCAATATATTTAACCAATGAAAAGTCGGGGTTGAATCCATGAGAAGTGAAGATGTAGAGTTAAAGACCTACGAATGTTCGTAGTTAAATAGGTATTAACCCGTGCAAAATAAAGCAACAAATAAATATAAATGAGGGGGTTTAGTTTGAGGAATTTTGTAAAAACAATGTTTGAACACTATTATGAGATTGAAATAACTAAGAGTGAATTCAAATGGGGAGAAGCCTTGGAGTCATGCAATCATAGGTGGGAGTCATACATGGGTCATTAACAATTCATTCAAGTTTAATTAAGGGTATTGGGTAGGCCAAATTAAAGGGTACTGATGCTAATCTTTTAATAAAATACCAAATCTCACAAGTAGGTTCTTTTGAACACCTCACAAGTGTAGCTAATTCACCAATCTAATGCCTCAATTATCATTCTTATTTTTAAGAGATGCTATTAAATGAACTAACCCAAGTTATTGTTTACAATTGTTCCTCACCCATACCCTCTCTTTCAAGTATATATGGGTTCAAAGGTAATTGGGGTTTGCAATCCCTAATTTTTAATCAAATATGAAACAAAGGCAAAATCCATCACAAATAACTCATTAAATGGACAAATAATTAACACCCATACACTAATCACAACCTAGTCAAGCATAACCCCAAGAGATAAATTTAGCTACTCATGAAAATAAAAAAGAAATATATACTAAAATTAACATTCAATTCATCCATGAAAGGCAAAAGCAATGTGTTTCCAAGCATTAAATCTTAACAATTAACTAAAATCTCCATAGTAAATCACTTACAAATTGTTTATCACTCAAAAATAATGTTCTTAGCTCCCAAAACTGAAACCTGGATACTGGAAATGTTATGTATTAGACCTTTTGTGTCTTGGGATCGAGCCTTGTGAAATTCTATCACTGCCCTTGTAATTTTTCTCGACATTCATGATCATATCCTTTTTATCGCGATCACAACTTCTTCTTCTGCATGGACTCCCACGATCACAGTTCATTAACACGAGATCATAATATTTTTGCCTGTCGGTACACTATTATGATCGCAATCCTCAGATCATGATAGTAGTATCTGAGGGTCGTATCTTGGAGCACCTCTTTAGCCTTTTGTCCTACTCGATTAGCCTTTTCTTCTTTCTTGATTTGAATTTGTTCATCTTTCCCATGATTTCCTTGATGAACTACAAACACTAGAAATTAGTGCATTTCATTCAAGAATTAGACTCATAGCATCAATATAATCACAATTATGTATGAGAGATGAGATATAAATAAGTGATAAATTTTTATTCATCAACACCCCAACTTAAAAACTTTGCTTGTCCTCAAGCAACACTACTTCACACTCAATGAAACTACCTAACTTTGAATCCAAAACTTTTACTCACACAACCACCATGATTTTGACTTTGATTCGTATTGGTAATAAGTCAACAAGCATGTGAAGTGATAACTATACAAGACCCTTAAATTCTATCTCATTTTCAAGCATGCAAAGAAATTTTGAGAATAATCAAGCAATAATAACCAATTCTCAAGAAGTGACTCTCCATCATTAGTAAATCAAACATTCTACTTCGCCTTACTTTTTGAAGATGTCAACTTCACCAATCTATCTTAGTTTAATGCCTCCTCACGAAAGAAAGTCCCAACACAACATATTTTTAGCATGCAATAAGGGACAAATGTGCAAGCACTCACACTCACACTCGCAAAGAATTTCTAAATGCAAACAAGTATCATGCCATATGCTTGCCCTTATTTTCAATCATTACTAACTCAAACCACTTGTTTGGTGATCCTAAAGGGCTTTTTCAAGCTTGTAATGTAGGATCAGGGAAAGGTAGATAGGCATTTTTGATAAAAGTGACTACCCCCTTCTTGAACACCACATAACACTACTTAGATTAAACTTGGATCATTAGCCACTTCACTCTTTTTTTAACCACATGTGCCTACCTATTTCACTTTAGTTCACCCATCTTATGAAAGCATTCTCTTTTCATTTATTTCTTTTTTGTAGTTTCATGATTTTCTTACTTTCTTTGTTTCCTCTCTTTAGGTCATTCATTCTCCATCATGGATTAGCTTTTAGAGACTCAATTACAAGGCCATGGACATGATCACCTCTTTCTATTTCCACCACACCCCCAACTTAGGCTTTTATCCTCAAGTTGGAAATTTCAAATTCAAGGAGGGTGGGTTCAAGAGAGAGATAACTTTTAAATGGTTCGAGGCTTGTAATATGGTTGCCAAAGAAAGGTTATAGGCTCAGAAAGAGTGACTAGGGGTTTTATTCATACACATCTAGGCTTTTTAAGATAAAGTGGCTTTCAATAATCATAAAGATGACCTAAGATCATTTTTCCAACCACCCATAATCAATATTATCTTTGAAATACCATTGGGGCAAGTTCTAGATGACACAAGTAAGCACAAGAATCATTCAACTAATGCTCATCACACATGGCATGTAAACTATTTTAGAAGTATCAACTGCATTTCCTATTTAAGAACAAAGGAGTCATTTATCACACTACCACCGCTAAAGAATTAGGAATCACAAAAGAGGCAAAACTTTGTTACAAAATCATTCACTTCCGTGCCCTTAATTTTTATAAAAAAGTTTTAGACAGAGGGGGATGTTTGTTTCATATTTCACCACATAATATTAACTATCGTAAGCACTAAGCAAGCCACCATTTAACATTTTGGCTTTTCAAGGGAAATAATATCATTGACTACTCAAACTTTGCCATAGCATTTGGCTACTCAGACTTCACCATGGTTACCACGTCAATCCCAATTTTTAGTGCCATGGATACTTAAACTTCCCCTGCATATATGACTCTAAACCTAATCTAGATAATTTTTCCTTAATAATTTTGTTACTCAATTTATCATAGGGAAAGGGTCGTTCGACATCACTATCGAAAAGGAAAACAAAAATCATTAAATGAAAAATGAAAGAAAAATGACTAATCCATAAAATCCCTACAAAACATAAGTTTGACAAAGGTGCCCAATATTACAGACCAAATGATCAATCCAAATAACAAAATTCAAAAAAAAAATGAATAATATAAGTAGCCATCTAAAACGTGAATAAAATAGTCCAAATATTATAGACCAAATATGAAATATAATATATAGACAGAGGTCACCCCTAACTAAAAATCTACATTGTCCTTGCTGCTTATCATGAAAGCATAAAAGCATTAAAGGGGCTAGCTGAATTTGTATATTGGGCTGGCGTCACTCTTCTTCTTCCCCTCAACATAATATTCTACATTCAAATCATCATCATTAGACCGCTATGCAGAAATTTCATCATCATATTCATGCCTCATAGAGGTAAATTGCTCTCTTGGTTTCAAAACATTTCGTAAACCTTTTACCCCTTTCCATCTTTGCATGTGATTCACTCAACTCTTAATGAGACTTTGCCAAGGAAGTGTAAGATTTTTCTAAGTTGGTGATGGTGGCCCTTTGCTTATTCTGATCTTCTGGGAGCTTTTCATACTCACTTTGAGAGATTTAGTATTATGGCATCAATTTATTAAATATTCAGTTGATTTGAATTGATGGGTTTGAGATTGGATTAAGGGTTTTTGGTTGTTATTACTTGAATTGTTTTTCTCATATTTTAAATGGATTATTCATGCTTTAATTGATGGTTTTGGGAATGAGTTGGTACATTGTTATAATGTTGAAATGGGTAGACACAGGTTGTACTGAGATTGATGAATTTTTTGCTTGGTAATGACATTAACCTCAACCCACATTGTAAAGTTTATCTTGAATAAGGATATTATCATGATTTAACTATCTTTGAAACATTGCACTACATTAAATGATAAATTAATAAAAATGGTTTTGGAATGCCCTTGGTGGCTATAGTTTTGGATTTAAATGGAACTTGGAAGTCTAATGGTGAATTATACTATTTTGGAATAATTGAATTAGCTTGTAAGAATATTGGTATGAAGATACCATTATGAAAAATCACTTAATAAAGACTCCTTGGTTAATGGTTGATTGTGTGCAAATTGTGTTAATTTGGAATTAAAGAAAATTGTGTAGCTCACTGAAAAGGTGTTGTTCGGGATAGCCAACATTGGAAACCATGTTTGCCGATGTTGGGGTCTATATGACCATGTGTCTTTATATTTTGGATGGCTATCTCCTTAGTTTCGTTAGCCATTCCTCTGTACATGCCACTAACTTAGATTGAGGCCCTTCCGACTAGGAGAGTCGGACCTATATAGCCCGTGGGTGCCTAGAATATCAGTACGAGCTATATAGTTCATGGTAATGTTTTGAAGATATCATGTTAATTGACCCTTGTCCTTATCCTGACATATTTTATATATATATATATATATATATATTTAAAAATATTATACATGTGGATTATGAATGGATTTTGGTAAATGCATTATTTTATCCCTATACATTGAGTTGCATGCTAGTGGTCACTATATTGACCGTCCCCAGACCCTGAATCATTTTATGATGTAGCTTTAAAGGATTTTTTTGTTTCTCCTGTGCAACATTAGGTGGTTGGGTACTTCTATTGATCAATTGTGAAGTGGTGAGCCTCCCTTTGAAAAGCCCTGTTATTTTATTGTTCTTACTTTGTTGTCTTAATATTTTGGATTTTTTTTGTTATAGTTGGGGGCATGTCCTGACTTAGCCTAGTTTAAAGGCTTTAATGGATAGTATTAGGATGTCTTTGATGTCTTGTTTTGACTTCTATCTTTCTTTAGATTTATATATCTTTCATAAATTTATTTGAATTCTAATGTTTACTTTATTATGCTCTTGAGGTAAGGCTATAGAGGTTGTCTCCGGCCCATGGTAGGCTTGAGATGCCCATCATGTCTATGCATAGGTTTGGGTCATTACAGACTTGGTATCTAAGCGCGGTTTAGGATCCCTAGTTGTCCACAAAGTCATGTGGAGTAGAGTCCCTTTTATGAATATGTAGCACGCCACATTTGTAATGGAGAGTATACGTGGCATTTAGGAATGTTTCCCTTTCTTGTGCTTTATTTTGGGCTATAAATTCTTGTTATCATGAAACTCCTCTAACTCATGGTTTAGTAGCATTTTAGATCATACCTCCTCGAAGATATGACAGTTGTAAAACCCTGCTGGAACCTCTATCTCACCTGAGGAAAATATGAAGGGAATTCACCCTACTCTTGTAGTATAAACCCAATCTAAGGTCTCTTCTCCTGATTGTATCGCTCTACCTGGGGTTCCATTGATCCCTAATAGTCCTTATCAGGCTTCCCAAGCTGTTGATACTTGTACTCAGTCATGGAAGGGAGACATCTCTAATGTGGAGTTTTGTTAGTCTATCCATATGCTTGCTCAACTAGTGGCATATCAATCTCATCAGTTTGATCCTATTGGTCCTGTTGGCAGTTTGTCTGAGATCACCAGGGTTGACCAGTTTATAAGGTTAAATCCTCCAACCCTTATAGGCTCTAAGATTAATGAGGATCCTCAGGGGTTATTGATGATATGGAGAATATTTTCAGGGTGATGTATACTACTGATTCAAAAGGTGTGGAGTTTGCTGCTTATTAGTTGAAGAATATGGCTTTCTAGCGGTATGAGAAGTGGGAAGAGATAAGGGGTGATGATACCAAGCCGGCGGTGCGGGATGAGTTTTCATGTGCATTTCTTGATCACTTATTTCTTTAGAAGTTAAGGGAGGTTAAAGATGAAGAGTTTGTGAACTTAAAGTAGGGTAGGATGAGTGTCAAGGAGTACGTACTGAAATATCAGTAGTTTTCTCATTATGCTTCAGAGTTGGTGTCTAATATGAAGTCTAGAATGAGGAGTTTTTCTTTTGGTTTGTCCCATAATTTGGTGTTAGAGAGTTAGGCTATGACGCTGAATAATAATAAAGACATATCTTGACTAGTGGTTTACATGTAACAGGTGAAGGATAAGAAAAGGAAGCAAGTAGAGATAGGAGAAAGGCAAAGCAAGAAGTTTGGGTTTTTAGAGCAGGGTGAAAGTTAGCAAAATAGTGGGAGAAATGATAGGCAGTGGACTAAAAAGAAGAATTTGAGAAACTCTTGTTCAATAGCTAGTGCTCTATATCCTAAGCCTTCAGGTGATCGTAGTTTCTAGGATAGCAGTGGTCCTAAGGCACAAGGTACCCTATCTCAAGTCAGTGGAGCCCAGTCAACCCCACCTTATCCTCCTTGCCATTTGTATGGTAAACTTCTACATAGTATTGTGAGGAGAGGAGGAACATCCATTTTAATTATGGCTAGCTTAGTCAACTGCAGTGGAATTTTTCTATAACTAAAGTTGGCACTAGAGCTAATAAGGTCCCTATCACTACTTCTTCGGCTCCTGCACCTAAAGGCGCCACTTTAGGTACTAGCAATGGCCAAAATCATCTCTATACACTTGCTATTCATCAGGAGTCTGAGGCATCCACAGATATTGCCACTGGTATGTTACAACTCTTTACCCGTGATGTTTATTGTTTACTTGATTCAAGTTTTAGCCTATATTATATGACCCCGTATGTGGCTGTACACTTTGCTTTTGGTCTTGAAAATATTTCCAACCTTTTTTCTATTTCTACTTTAGTGGGTGAGTCTATTATTGATAGAAAAATCTATATGGGTTGTGTGGTAACCATTCATCACAGAAACACATTGGTAGATTTGATAGAACTAGATATGATGGATTTTGAGGTTATTTTGGGGATAGATTGGCTTCATTTGTATTATGTTTCCCTGGATTATAGGACCCAAAAGGTCATTTTTTATTTTCCTAATGAACCAGTGACTGAATGGGATGAGAGTTCCTTGATACCTAAAGGAAGGTTTATTTCCTATCTTTGCGATTGAAAATTAATATCTAAGGGGTGTCTATATCATCAAGTTTGGGTTAAGAATTCTAACTCTGAAAGTCTATCTTTGCAAGATGTTCCCCTGGTTAATAAAATTTTGGAAGTTTTTCTCGATGATCTTCTAAGAATTCCTCCCTATAGGGAAAAAGATTATGGGATTAAATTTCTACCGGATACCCATACCATTTCTATTCCTCCTTATAAGATGGCTATGGCTAAACTAAATGAACTAAAGGATCAATTAAATGATCTTCTTGATAAGGGTTTTATCCATCCTATTGTTTCTCTGTGGGGCATTCCTGTGCTTTCGTGCAAAAGAAAGATGGGTCTCCTTATTTATGTATAGATTATTGTTAGTTGAATAAAGTCATAGTGAAAAATAAGTTCACTCTTCCTAGGATTGATGACCTATTCGATCTTCTTCAGGGCGCTAGGTATTTCTCAAAAATTAATCTCCATTCGGGATATCTCTAGTTGAAAATTAAGGAGTTTGATATTCTCAAGACTTCTTTCGAGACCCGGTATGGCTACTATCAATTTTTGGTTATGTTATTGGGGTTGACTAATGCTCCAACTACTTTCATGGAACTAATGAATTGGGTGTTTATGCAGTTTTTAGTTTGGTTTGTTATAGTCTTTATTTATGACATCTTGGTGTACTCCAATGGTAAGGAATGCCATCATAATCATCTCTGAATTATGTTGTAGACTCCTAAGGACCAGAAATTGTATGAAATATTTTCCAAGTGTTAATTTGGCTAAGTGTTGCATCTTTTCTCGAGTTATTTTTAGTGAAGGGATCAAGGTAGATCCACAGAAGGTTAAGGTAGTTAAGAAGTGGTATAGACCCACTACTTTAACCAATATTAGGAGATTCTTGGGATTGACTGGGTATTATAGGAGGTTTGTGGAGAGTTTCTTATGTATTGCTGCTCTGCTGACGAAGTTAACTTAGGAAAAGATTAAGTTTTTATGGTCCGACTCTTATGAACATTGTTTTGAGAAGTTGAAGGATAAGTTGACTTTTGTGAAAGTTTTGACTATATGCAAGGGTACCGATGGGTTTGTTGTGTATTGTGTTGCATCCATATGGGACTGGGTTGCGTTTTGATGCAGCAGGTAAGGCTTTAGCCTATGCCTCCAGACAACTTACAGTTCATGAGAGTAATTACCTAACTCATGACCTAAATTTGGCGGTCTTGGTCTTTGCTATGAAAATTTTGTACCATTATCAGTGTAGTGTACATTTGGATATTTATTCATACCAGAAGAGCTTGTAATATGTTTTTATGCAAAGGGATTTGAATTTCTAGCAAATACGGTGGCTCGAATTGCTTAAAGATTACGACATGAGTTTACTCTACCATTCGAGTAAAGCTAATGTTATTTCTGATGCTCTTAGCAGGTTGTCTATGGGGAGCTTATATAATGTTGAGGAGGATATAAGAGGGTCAGTAAAGGATATTCCCAGGATAGATAATTTGGGAGTTCATCTTTTGGAATCTAAAGATGATAGAGTGATTGTTTAGGAAGTGTCTAAGTCGTCTCTTGGTGATGAGGTCAAGGAGAAATAGGTTATGGATCTTACACTTATGCATATCAAGGATGATGTGGGTTAGCAAAAGGCTATAGATTTTGAGATTGAGGGAGATAGCATCTTGAGGTATCAGGAAAGGCAGTGTGTTCCTAATGTAGATGGGTTACGAGAAAGAATTTTATTTGAGGCTCTTGAGTCCAAATACATAACTCATTTGGGTTCAACCAAAATGTATCATGACTTGAAGGAAATTTTATGATGGAATAATATGAAGAGGGATGTGGCAAATTTTGTTGCTAAATGTATGGTTTGTCAGCAAGTCAAGGTAGAATATTTGAGGCCTAGTGGCATATCCCAAGAGATAGAATTGCCAATGTAGAAGTGGTCGATGGTTAATATGGATTTTTTTATGGGGATTTAATGGTCTCGGACTCAGTATGATTCTATTTTGGTCATTGAGGATATCAATAAGTTTGCTTACTTCTTGCCTGTGGGAACTAACTACTCAGGAGAGGATTATGCCATGTTGTTCATTCAGGAGATAGTGAAGTTACATGGGGCGCTGGTGTCCATCATTTCAGACTAAGGTACACAGTTTTATTTTCACTTTAGGAATTCATTTCAAAAAGGTTTGGGTACTCAGGAGAACCGTAGCACCACTTTCCACCCTCAAATGGATAGACAAGTGGAGTACACTATTCATACTTTGGAGCATATGCTAAGGTCTTTCATAATTGAATTTAAAGGTAGTTGGGCTGACTATTTTCCTCTAGTTGAATTCAATTACAACAATAGTTATCATTCTAGTCCCCAGATGGCTCCTTTTAAGACTCTTTATGGTAGAAGGACCAGGTCCCTATTGAATGGTTTGAGGTGGGTGAGACTAGGTTTTTTGTCCCTGACTTGGTTCACACTTTCATGGAGGAGGTAAAGGTTATTAGAGAAAGACCTAAGACTGCTCAATGTCACCAAAAGTCTAATGCAGATATGAGATAAAAGGAATTTAAGTTTGAAGTTAGCGAGTAGGTGTTCTTAAAGGTTTCTCCTATTAAAGGAGTCATGAGATTGGGAAGAAAGGGAATCTTAGTCCACGTTATATTGGTCTGTATTAGGTTGTGAAAAGAATCGGGAATGCCACTTATGAATTGGATTTACCAGTGAGTTTGGCTTTGATTCATCCCGTTTTCCATGTGTCCATGCTTAAAAAGTGTGTGGGTGACCCTTTTTTGGTGGTACCTGCTGAGGATGTTGGTATTACAAATTCATTATTTTATAAGAAATTCCCAGTTGAAATACTGATAAGTTCAGTTCATAGATTGAAAACAAAGGATATATCTTCGGTGAAGGTTCTTTGGAGGAATCAAATGGTAGAAGAGGCTATATGGGAATCGGAAGAAGGTATGAAGGCCAAATACCCGTTCATGTTTCCAATGTTGGATGGAATTGCTTAAGGTTTGAATTTCATTTCCCTCTTATTGCATTTAAAATTTATCCTTGGATTCTATGGTGTCCTTTCTATTATCGTGTTAGGAATTTCCTAACTCCTCATTCGAGGATGAATGATCTAAAGGAGGGGGTGGGGGGATAATGTAGGACCTCATAAAAATTTTAATCATTTTATTTTTGATCCCTCTCATGTGCGTAAGATTAATTTTTGACTTTAATTATGATTAGGGATATTAAAGGGGTGTCTTAGAATTTTTGAAAGGGGTTCAGGGTAATTTTTAGAACCCAAGGCAATGAGGGTCCACAATTGTGGCATTCCATGCAACTTAGCTTCCATGATAAGAGCATGGCCCGCTGTCTACCCTCCGTAATAGCAGCGTGTCACACTGCTGTGTTAATTTCATTGAGTTTCTATTTTTTCCACTTGGAGTAAGGGGAATTTTGGTGCTTTACCCCTAACACGATGTCAAAAAACTTAGATAACCCTTTTCCCTTTAGTTATATAGATCAAAATCTTACTTTTCCTTCTTAACTCCCAAACCAAGAAAAGTTCAAGGGTTTTACAAGAAATCACTACTCCGGACTCCAAACTCTGATTTCTTTTTAATTTTTCTATATTTCAGGCATGTTTCTCTTTTCTTAACTTGAATTTTATATTGTGGCATCAACTCATTGAATATTCATGTGATTTGAATTGATGGGTTTGAAATTGGGTTGAAAGTTTTTGGTTGTTATTACTTGAATTATTTTTCCTATGTTTTAAATGGATTATTCCTGATTTAATTGTTTTGGGACTAAATTGGTGCATTGTTATAAAGGATGAAATAGATTACAGGGGTTTCACCAAAATTGATGTATTTTTGGCTTTGTAATGGCATTAACCTTAACCCACATTGTAAACTTGATCTTGAATTTGAATATTTGCATAATTTAACTTTCTTTGAAACATTGCATTGCATTAAAGGATAACTTGATTAAAATGGTTTTGAATGCTCTTGGTGGCTGTTGTTTTTCATTTAAATGGAAATTGGGAGTCTAATGGTTAAATTGATTAGTTTGGCATAATTGAATTAGCTTGCAAGCATATTGGTATGACGTTACCATGTTGGAAAATAACTTAATAAAGGCTCCTATGTTAATGGTTGGTTTATGTACAAATTTTGTAAATTTGGGCTTTAAGGGAATTTTGTAGCTTACCGAAAAGGTGTAGTCCTGGGAATACCAATAGTATAAACCATGTTTGCCGACATCGGGGTTCTATATTACCATGTGTCTTGATACACATTATATTTTAGACGTCTATTGCCTTAGTTTCTTGAGCAATTCCTCAATACATATGGTTAACATGGATTGGGGGTCTTCCGGCAGGGGGAGTCAGACCCATATAGCCCCTGGATGCCTGGAATGTCGGTAAGAGCTACATAGTTCAGGCTAATGTTTTAAATTATCATGTTAATTGACCCTTGTCCCTATCCCTATATCCTATATATATGCATGAATATTGTACATGTGGCTTATGACTGGATTTAGGTAAATGTATTATTTTATCTCTATCCCTTGAGTTACATGACAGTGCTCGCCCCAGTACCATCCCAGATGCTGCATCATTTTATGATGTAGGTTTAGATGACCTTTATGTTTCTCTTGTGTAGTGTTAGGTGGTTGGGTACTTCTATTGATTAGCTAGGAAATGGTGAGCCTTCATCCTTCGGAAGGCCCTGTTATATCATTGTTCTTTCTTCGTTGTATTAGTATTTTGGATTCCTCTCATTTTAGTTGGGGGCATGTCTTGACTTAGTTGGTATGTCTGGTTTGGAGGCGTTTGTGGATAGTATTGGGGATTCTTTTTTTGACTCCTATCTTTCTTTAGATTTATATATCTTTCATAGATTTACTCACTTTTGCTATTTACTTTTATTATACACTTTTATGATATGACACTCATGGTGCATAAACTAATGTCTCATTTTATTCTTAGTTCTAAGGAGCTATACTTTCTTTATGTTACCAGCTTATTTAATGTCATGTCTTAACCCAAAGTGATGCTATCTATGAAAAATCATGACCATTCTCAGTTCTTAGAATGAAAAGCAATATCTCCAAGTGGCAATCCTTGTCTTATTTCTTGAATATATAAATATCAACTTTATATTATATGACTCATGATATATGCACTCATGTTTCTCATTGTTCCTAGTCCGAAGAAGTGATGCTATGTTATGTTTATTCCCAAACAACCTTCTATTTATGATCTAGGTGGTTTTATGAAATATTTCATGCCTATTGTACCATATATCATTTCATGGATTTCACCTTGAGTAGTACGATGAATAAGAGTCATAATTGAGGAGTAACACTCCCATTTTTTATGCTCATACTCTAGTCCCTCAGTGACCCTCCTTATGTTAAGATCATAGTGGCTATGGAAGCATAGTAATATTTTAGATAAGAGAGTATATGTTCTTTTATTTGAAATTTTTAGGTGTGGATACTTAGGCTAAGGTTATAGATGAAATGAAAAGAGCGAGATGATCTTTTGTTATGTAAAATAGTTAGGAAGGGGAGAGGTGGTGAAAATCATTGCGATAGTAGTTGAAGTTTATGGTTTTTGGGTGGAAAAATCATAAAATAGGTAGAGTAAAGATAGGATTGAATGTTGTGATTGATAGATACAGAAACCATTATGTTATATGGCTAGTAATTCTTGATTAAGACTTGAGATTATTTCATTATAATGATAAGATAAAGTAGTATTCTTGGATGGATGTAGAGTGTAGGGTCCCATAGCTTAAGCTTGCACCTTTAACTCTGGGTTAGGCTTTAAAATGGAAGAAATATACAGTAGACTCGAGCTCTTCTGGTTATGTGTTTCGTAGGGGAATTAGAAAATTGAAATGGCAAAGTATGGTATTCATAGCTGAAATCGTAGTAGAGAAGTATCGCTAGATTAAAAGGATATTAGATGTATCATTTGAGGTGGAGAATGCTTTTATATTCGTATATCCTGCGAGAAAGCTTATTTCATGTCTTGTATCAATCTTAAATCGGGCTGAGGATTCCTGGAAATATTCATGCCTTACATTGTTATGATCATGTTTCATAGAACTTATATCCACGGTCATGTCTATGTCATGTCTCATTATCTCATGATTCATGCTTACATGATTTACTTGGTGATGTCATGAAGCTCATTTCTACTGAGGGAGAATTCCTAATGTGAAGTTGCATCCTATATTCCGTACTTCTAGAGCTTTAATTAGTTCCTACCAATCATTTGAGGACAAATGATTCCAGGGGCGAAAATGTAACATCCTATATTTTCTGACTACAATTTGAACTATCGTTCATAAGTGTATAGATCCGAACCCAATTATTTTATATCAATATAAGTGTGATAATCAATTATATAGTGTGGGAACATATTTGTAGATGAATTAAGATCATAAAAGTCTCCTACTCAAGGATGAGTCGTGAACTTTTCTACCGATTGAGTTTTAGTAGACGTTCCTACTTGGGTCGACTCCCAACGACCATTACTCCTATAATGTAATGATTTAGATGGCCTACTATATACCAAATGAAATATCTTTGAGTTTTCTTTCTAATTCATTTGAGTTTACCTTAATCTAATATCAGAGTAGAAAGTTATGCCCATTTTAACTGGGAGTGTCTGTCTACCAAAAGGTAACGACTAAGTTGACGAGCTGTCAACTAGGTGACGACTAAGTTGATGAGTCATCAACTAGGTGATGAGTTTCCAACTCAAGTCATCATCCTTAACTAGTAAATGTCCAAATTCAACTAGGGATTAATGACTAGGTTGACGAGTTGTGAACATACTGACGGGTTGTCAACCTAGTCGTCAGCTAAGAAATTTCTACAATTTTTTTGGTTTCTTATGGTATTTTGGTCTTACTCACTTCAAACTCAACTCCCACGACTTAAATCATTCAATAAGCATTGTATAATGATGTTTAGTTAGTTTTTCAATTCTTCTTATCCTCTCTACTCTCAAGAGATAAAAGTTAGGGTTTCTTCCCCAAAACTCATATTTCCAAGGCTGAGATTCAGGGTTTCTTATCCTCACTACTCTCAAGAGAGAAAGTTAGGGTTTTATCTGAAGGCATGTTGCTGATTCCCTAACTTGTTTTTTACATTATGGCATCAATTATTCAATATTTAAGTGTTTTAAATGATGAGTTTGAACTTGGGTTGAGGGTTTTTGGTTGTTAATACTTGAATTACTCTTTTATTGATTATAATTGGCTGCTCATGCTTTATTTGATGGGTTTTAGAACTGAACTAGTGTATTTCTCTAATGTTTAAACTATATGACATGGGTTTTATCAAATTGATGAATTTTGGCTTGTTAATGGCATAACCTAAACCAACATTGTAATCTTAGTTTTGAATATGTATTTTTACACAATTCAACATCTCTTTTAAAACGTTTCATTGCATTAAAGGATAAATGGATAAGAAGGATTTTGATACCCTTGGTGGCCATGGTTTGGATCTTTAAACTGATAATTGTAGTCAATTTGGTCTTTTGGATTGGTTTGATATAAAAGGGATAGTTTGCAAGTATATTGGTATGACGATACCAAGTTGGAAAATGCCTTAATATAATACTCTATGGTAAATGAATGGTTTATGTCCTAATTATTTTAATTTATAATTAAAGTAAATTGGGTAGCTCACCAAGGAGGTGTAGTCTTAAGAGGACCAACACTGGAAACCATATTTGCTGATGTTGGGGTCTATATGACCGTGTGTCTGATGCACACATTATATTTTGTATGGCGATTGCTTTGGTGTCTGAAGCCATTCCTCAGTACTTGTGGCTAACATAGACTGGGGCCCTTCTAATAGGAAGAGTCGGACCCATATAGTTCGTGGGAGCCTGGAATGTTGGTACGAGCTATATAGTTCACACTAATATTTTAAACTATCATGTTTCATGACCCTTGTCCCTATGCTGGCATTATATATATGTATGTATGTATGTATGTATGTATATATATACATATATAAATACATATATATATGTATGTATGTATGTATAAATATTATGCATATGGTTTATGACTGGATTTTGATAAATGGATTATTTTATCCCTTTTTCTTTGGTTATATGCCAGTGCTCGCCCCATTGACTATCTTTGGATGCTGTATAGTTTCATGATGTAGGTTTCGAGGTCTTTTCTATTGCTCTTATGCAGTGTTTGATGCTTTGGTACTCACGTTGATCTGCTATGAAGTGGTGAGCCTCCATCTTTTAAAAGACCTGGTTATTTCATTAGGTTTTCTTTATCATTCTAGTGTTTATGGATTTCTTTCATCATAGTCGGGGGCATGTCCCAACTTAGTTGGTATTCTAGGATTTAAAGGCTTTTGTGTACTGGATTGGGATGTCATTGATATCTAATTATGACTCCTTATATTATATTTTGTTTTGTATATCCTTTATTAACTTGATTGGCTTCTGATGTTTACTTTTATTGTACTCTTAAGGTAAGGGTAAGGGGGTTATCTCTATCCCTCGGTGGCCTTGAAATACCCATCACGGCCAGGTGTAAGTTTGGGTCATGAAAAAAAGTTCGATATTTGACTTCAATCAATATCTATTATTTTGAGTGCCAAATGAACATTTGGATAATTCCATTTGATTTAGAATGTTAAATTTGGGTTATTAGTGGGGTTGGTTTGGGTTTGGGGCCTTTTGTTTGCATTTTGATCCTTCATTTGGAAAACTAATAAAATATTCCTTCAAGGGATCTCAAGATTTTATTTGTTGAAAACAATCTCTCTTTGAAAATCTAATGTTGCTATTGAGTCTAGAATATCAAAATTAGCCTGGTAACATATATAGTTTATTTCTATGGAGTTCTGCTTAAATCTTGAAGGTCCGTTCAGAGCTTGGTTGTCTTGCACTAAATTTAACACTTGCTGATATCTGGAGTAGCTTCTTAAGTGGTAGCCACTTTAGCAACCTGGTATAGCTTTAGTGGTAGCCACTTAAGCGGCAACCATTGTATAAAAATCCTTTTTTCATGATTTTCACCATTTTTAGAGTTTGAGCTTTGGGTTTGTGTAATTTTTAGGTTTTTCATCACCATTTGAGCTTGGATAGGCTCCAAAACCTTAATTCCATTACTTTTTACTAAATTTTATTATCAAAATAGTCTTTTATCTTGGTTTTAACATTTAATTTTGAGAATCTCTTTGGAAAAATCTTAAAAATGGGTTTTCTTTGATTGAGACTTCATTTAAACTCATTTTTGTGTGAGTTTTCAACTGTAGATTCCTTTACTGGAGAGTGTATTTCTAAAGTAAAATTTTAGTTTTATCCCTTTCGTTTTGAACTCATTTTAGATCCGACTCAAATATAGGGAATATAGGTATCAATAGCTTTATTTTAATGTGTAGAATCTACAGTTAAAGATTGTTTATTTCAAGGATATCTAAAGGGGAAAGCTCCATGTTGATTAGATTTTATCGTTATGAGGTAGGTTAGGCTTATCTTGCTTCAGACTGAGATGGGTAGTTAATGAATAAATAGAGTATACTATGGGCCCAGAGAAATAACTACAAAATGTGATTGTTGAGTTATTATATAGTATGAGATACCTTTGTGGGGGCGTATTTTATGTTGTTGTTAACTTACAATATTATGCATTGCGTGTTGGTCGTGTAGGGAGTTTATTTGACATCATTGACTTTATTTATGCATTTGAGTGCCTTATTTCTTAATGTGATGCCTGTGCAGGGCTTGAATAGATATTGTAGGCCTTATTAAGCAGTGTTTGTCTGTATAATGATATAAATGCCCAAGTTATTAGTTGTTATGATATTAATTATGTCTTACATTCATATTTATTCCAACTAGAACTGATATCATGAATTACTGACATATTGCGTTGAGTTTTTAGATCACTTATACACGTACTGAATGGATTGAATATCTTCATATTGTTTGATTGTGAACATTATATCCTCATTGAATACATACACATTCATGAGATATTGGTACTATTGAGAAACACTAATTTTTGGAAGAAAATGAGACACTTCAAATCGCCTAGACCGAGGGATGTATCGGTAAGTGAGATTGTGATTAGTGGAAACTTGAGATAATATATGGGTTGCGAACCCCCCACAGGTCCTATTTTGGGAGCATTGAGGCTCGATAGGTGTATACATAAAGTCACACAATGACTTTCAACTATTCACTTCATCATTCATTGCATTACATTTGCACATCATGTATTTTTTACATATTGCTTGTTGTGTATTTAGACTCTATCTATAATTTTGTTCATTTTTGACCTTTTGATATTGTATTTATGTATTAGAACTGTTAGTGGAGACGGTGTGAGCTACCATTTGAAAACCTTTTTGCATGGAAGTTGCTCTTAGTATTTTCTTTACTATCTTATTTACTACTTTGCTTAGTTGGCCTATGAACCCTACTAAGTACAAGTTGTCCTTACTCACTACTACTGTGACGTTTTGGTGTAGATCCTAGTACTATTTCAATGCATGGTGGCTGAGTTTGTGTGTGGGGATTCAGTGAGTTTTGAGGTACTGGCATGCTCAAGGTTCATTAGAGTTGACTCTAAGCCTCATCCTATTTGTTGTTATGTCTTAATGGTTTTTAAGACAAACTTTGTATTTTTAAATTTGGTTATTTATTAAATTCTCTTATACTTAAGACATTAGGTTTCGGGATGTTACATATTTCTTCATACTTTCATATTTATCTATATTTTTTACCTGACTTTATTTTGGAAGTCTCGCCTTGTTTCAATTTATTGGTGTATTTCATTTTTTCTTTATTTTCGGAAATTGACTTACTTATCTATGCTGGATCGAGATACATGACATCACAATGTCGATTTCTGTGTTGTGACATGAAAAAGTAAGAACTGTGGATTATCTCTATTTTTTCGTGTATGTTACCTAATGAATTTGTGGGTATAGGCGCGTCAGAATGAACTTTTATCGAAAACTCATAGCTATGCCTATGATGACCTACTTAATGATAAGAGGTGTTTCAGAGAGGCAGACAAACCCTAATTTAGGTCAAAGGAGTGAAAAAAAGAAGGAATTGCAGATTCTTTAGTTTTTTTTATGTCTATTAGCCTATGAATTTGTAGGGATAGATGCTTTACAATGAAGTTTTATCAAAAAATCATGATTTCACTCGTGATGACCTACTAAATGAGAAGGGTTGTTTAGGAGAGACAAACGTAACCTATTTTAGGACAAACAAGTAGAAATGTAGGAATTGTATATTATTTAATCTTTTTCGTGTCCGTTAGCCTATGAATTTCTAGGGATAGATGCATTGAAATGATCTTTTGTTGAAAAATTGTGGCTTTGTCTGTGATGACTGTTAAATGATAAGTCTTGCTTCGGTATGATTAATGTAACCTAATTTAGGACAAACGAGAAAAGAATAAGAATTGAGAATTATTTCATTTATTTAGAGTGTTAGCCAGTGAATATATGGAGATAGTTGCATCAGAATGACTTTTTGTTAAAAACTCATGGTTGTACCTGTAACAATCTACTAAAATATAAAGGTTTCATTGTTGATGAAGACATAGCTTATTCTAAGACTAACAAGCAAAAAGCATGAATTGAGGAATATTTCTGTTTTTCGTGTGTGTTAACCTAGGAATTACTGGAGATAGGTGAGTCAGAATTAGTTTTTCTCATAAATTTCTGGTTTCCCTTATGTCAGTGTAGAAAGTGATGTGAGTTTCTTCAGAGAGGTGGACTTTTGTAACACCCCAAGAGTAGACCCTAGGATTCACACGATGCTTACAATCCTGAGGAACCACAAGCTAACCCATGAGCTGGTACCTGTTGTGAGGACTGAATAATAATATCATAATTGTGGAAAACATCTGATATTGCCATAAGGTTTTATCACTGAATCAATACTGAAATATGAATCTATAGAAAATACGACTGAATCTGATTAAATACTGATAAACTGACATGTCAACTGAAAATTCGAATACAAAATAACTGACTCTAATGTCTAAATAGCCTCTAAAACTGACTGACTCAATATGAGTTGATAGGAAAGGCCCCTAACTAACTCATTAACTACTGAAATAGAGATATGAAGTAAAATAATTTATCATCGAATGATGAGGACTCACCACTGCTACTATACTACTGATAGCCTGAGAAGTGAAGTCTAAGTGCGGTCTGGGAATTGAGCATCAGCAGCTATGATATAATACATCATAGCATAAAAGAAAGATATGCTATCAGTACTTTAAATGTACTAGTATGCTAAATGAGGTAGGCTGATATACATGGTTTCATGAACAAAACTAATAATTAACTGAATATGCATGTAAAATATGAAGTACTGAGTAGAGAACATGGAAACTGTAGATACTAAAACAAGGGAGAATCTGTAAGTACCGAGTATGTATGACAATATGTTAATACTGAAGATATATAAAAATATGTAGACACTGGGGATGCATGACTAAGAATATAACATGGACTGAGTAAAATCTGTAAACTAAAATACTGACAAAATACTAATATCTGTATACTTTGGTCAAACAAGTCTAAGACTGCAAAACTCAACTGGGACTGTAACTAAGACTACATCTGAGACTGTAGGAGGTACCATCTAACCGATATTCCCCAATTTGAGCTAATCGGGGTCCAACCTGTAATCCCAGTTGGAAGGGTGTTAATATCATGCCAGGGTACTAATGCTGGCTGTTTGGATCCAATAAACTGATATAATGTCCAAAGGACTAAGGGTGTCAAGCTTGAAATAATAGGTGACCCCTGCGAGATAGTCAAGCCTAATCTGATGGGTGACTTCTCATATCCTATGCTGGCTAAGGAGTTCTAGAGTATAGGGGCTGCTATTAATGACTCTGCCTATCTGATGGGGAAGCCGCCATCCCCACACTCGCTTAGTGCTAAATCCTACTACTAACTGAAAGGCACGGAGATACTAAACTATTCTGAGTTTACCTGACTGATATCTGACTATTTTGACAATGCTCATAGTATGTTCTGAAGACTATTCTGTAATTTACTGAGACTAGACTACATAACATCTATGGTTTTTGGGTATTCAATACCCCCAGGACTCAGAAACAACAATGGAAAAATGACACTAATGCTTGGGGGACAAGGCATGAAGGCTTTTATTAAACCAATCACTCTTGTAGGCATTTTATCATACACTGGTAGTTCATGGTTAGAAACAATCATAGGAATGTCATGGAACTTATGAAATAGCATGAATTCAACATAATAGATCCAAATCATGGTTTAATTCAATAAATAGTAATATAAAAACATGGAGGATTGAATGTTATCAATAATTTCATGGTAACATGGTTTAAAATCAATAGTACATGGAGGTTCAAGGATGAAATCATAATTTAAAATCAAATAGCTTGAAAAGATTATAACTTGGTAATTAAAATAGGATATTTGGACTCCATGGATGAACATCTAACATATCTGGGATAATGAATTTACGGAGGTTCTTGGTGAGTTCTTGAGGATTGGTCTTGAATTTGAGAGCTAGGGTTTGTTGTTCTTGGAAAAGGGGATCTTTAATTTGAGAGGAAATTGAATAATAATAATTATTTAGGTCTATTGGGGCTAAATTTCATGTTTTAGGACGAGTTTAGGGATTGACATGAACATGATGTGCAACTGAAACTGAGTATGATAGAGAGAAATCTTAAGAAGATTGGTACCTTATACTGAATCTGAATTCGCGAAGAAAAGATGAAGGTACTTGGTTTGCATATCTTCTTCTGCTTACCAAGTGGCTTCCTCAACGAACTTATTCCACCAAATAACTTTGACCAATGGAACTTCTTTGTTTCTTAGTCTATGAACTTGATGATCAAGAATTTCGATTGGAACTTCCTCGAAGGAAAGACTGTTCTGAATGACTACACTCTCTAAGGGAACAACTGTATCTAGATCACTAATATAATTTTTCAACAATGAGACATGGAACACTGGGTGTATTGAGTCTAGATCTGAAGGAAACTCAATCTCGTAAGCTACCATTCCGAAATGACTGAGAATTTGAAGGGACCTACATATCGAGGACTGAGTTTCCCTTTCATGCCAAATCTCATCGCTCCCTGCATGGGAAAAATTTTCAAGTACAAAAAATCACCAACCTTAAACTCGAGATCCTTTTTCCTCATATCTGCTTATGATTTTTGTTGGCTCAGTGCAACCCTATACCATTCTCTGACCAACTGAACCTTCTCTAACACATCAAACACTAAGTAATGACCTACTACTGCGGCCTCACCTACTTTAAACCCACCAATTAGAGATCTATATTTCCTACTATAGAGAGCCTCAAATAGAGCCATATGGATAATGGAATGATAGATATTATTGTATGCAAACTCAATCAAAAGAAAGTGGTCATCCCAACTACATTTAAAAGCAAATGCACATGCTCTCAGTATATCCTCAAGAGTTTGAATGGTCCTTTCTGCTTAACCATCTGTCTGAAGGTAGAAGGTTGTACTGAGATAGATTTGGGTACCAAGACTCTTTTGGAATGCTTTCCAGAAATGAGAGGTAAATTGGGTACCTCTATCTGAGATGATAGATAAGAGAACACCGTGAAACCTAACCAACTCTCTGAGATAGAGTTTGGCAAGGTCCTCAGCTGAATAAGAGGTATGGACTGGCAAGAAATGAGCTAATTTGGTCATCCTATCTATGATAACCCAAATAGAGTCATGCTAATAACGGGTTCAAGGCAAACTTGTCACAAAATCCATGTTCACTTCCTCCAACTTCCTAGTGGGAATAGTGAAATCCTCCATGAACCCACTAGGTTTCTGGTGCTCAATCTTAACTTGCTGAGATATAGAGAAATTAGCCGTAAACTCTACAATATCCCTCTTCATCCTACTCCACCAATAGATCTCTCACAAATCACAGTATATCTTAGTAGCCCTTGGATGAATAGAGTAACGTACACTATGTGCTTCTGCAAGAATTTTTTACCTCAATTCATCTACACCAGGAACACACAATATACCTTGACAATGAAATACACCATCTCCCCCTTGGGAGAAAACCTCCACTTTCTGATCTCTGACTGATTTTTTCAACTTAACTAGACTGGGATCTTTATTATGCTTTTCCTTCACCTCAGAAAGTAGAGATGGTTCTAAGCTACTCTTCACCCACACACTACCCTCTTTTGAGTCGACTAAACGGATACCTAGTCAGGCAAGCTGATTGACTTCCTGAGCTAACTGCTTCTTACCATCCTTAACATGATATACAAAACCCATGGATAATCTACTGAGAGCATAAGCCACAACATTGGCCGTGCCCGAATGATACAGAACACTCATATCATAATTCTTTAATAATTTCAGCCATATTTTTTGATGCAGATTTAAATTTTTATGAGAGAACACTTATGAAGGCTTTTGTGATCTGTGAACACATCCACATACACTTCTTACAAATAATGCCTCTAAATATTAAAGGAAAACACTAAAACCGCTAACTCAAGATCATGAGTAGGGTAATTCTTCTCATGGGGTTTAAGCTATCTGGAGGCATAGGCTATGACCTTACCTCTCTGTATGATGATACAACCAAAACCTAATCTAGATGCGTCACAGTACACAACAAAACTATCTGAACTATCTGGTAGAGTCAATAATAGGGCTAAGGTGAGTTGAGTCTTCAACTCCTGAAAACTCTTCTCATATGAATCTGACCACTAAAACTTAACTTTATTTTTAGTCAATCTGGATATGGGGGATGCAATAGAAGAAATCCATTCAACAAACCTATGGTAATAGCTAGCTAAACCCAAGAAACTCTTGATATTTGATGGAGACATCAGTCTAGACAAGTTTCTCACCACCTCGGTCTTTTGAGGATCAGCTCTAATGCCATTACAAAAAATAATATGGCCAAGGAAAGCTACCAATCATAGCTAGAATTCACACTTACTGAATTTAGCAAACAACTGGTATGCTCTAAGAGTTTGAAGTACTATTCTTAGGTGGTCTGCATGATCGTTATTACTATGGGAGTAAGCATAAATGTCATCAATTAAGACTATAATGAACATGTCCAAGTACTGCTTGACACTCAATTCATTAAGTCCATGAAGGCTGTTAGGGCATTTGTAAGACCGAAGGACATGACCAGAAATTCAAAGTGACCATATCGGGTTTGGAAAGCTATTTTCAAAATGTCACATTCTCTGACCCTGAGCTGATGATAGCCTGATCTAACGTCTATCTTGAAAAAGTATCTAGCACCCAGAAGTTGGTCAAATAAGTCATCGATTCTCGAAAGTGGGTATTTATTCTTGACGGTGACCTTGTTCAACTAACGGTAGTTAATGCATATTCTGAGAACTGGTGCACCCCACAGAGAAATGTTGGGTCTGATGAATCCCTTATTTAAGATATCTTTCAACTATTCTTTCAATTCTTTGATTTTAGTTGGAGCCATTCTATATGGCAGAATAGATATAGACTGAATATCTAGAAGAAGGTGTATTCTGAAGTCGATTTCCCTTTTGGGAGGAACTCTGGAGATATCTCCAGGGAACACATCTGGAAATTCCCTAAATACTGAAACTGACTCAAGAGTTGAAGTTTCTAAGTTAGAGTCTTTGAGTCGCACAAGATGGTAAATAAACCCCTTTGATATCTACTTTCTGGCTCTAAGGTACGAGATCAACTGAGCCCTAAGAGCTGTAGAACTACCACTGTATTCAATGACTGGTTTATTTGGGAACTAAAAATAAACTATTCTGTTTCTACAATCAACTGATGCATAACATGAGTGGAGCTAATCTATACTAAGAATGATGTCAAAATCCATCATCTCTAACTCCACGAGATCAACTGAGGTAACTTTATGAGATATTATGATCGGGTAGGTCCTATATACCTGTCTAGCTACAATGGAAACACCTACTGGGGTAGACACTAAAAAGGGCTCGACTAGAGTTTCAGGACTGACTTTGAAGTTGACGGCTATATATGGAGTAAAAAGAGAAAGAGAAGCCCCAGGGTATAGTAAAGCATAAACATATAAGTGAAAGACCTGCAACGTACTAGTAACTATGTCAATACAATTTTCTTGATCTTGGCGAGATTGAAGAGAATGTAATCTGTTCGGCGCTGATCATTGGTAGCACTAGAAGCGGCACCCTGTTGAGTTGGGAAACCGAATGGATATGACAACTGATGGGACTGTTCCTGTTTACGCATATCCCTATCTTTCTGAGAAACTACCTGAAACTCCCAAATTCGATGGCTTGATTTTCCACTCTCAAAGCACACATCACTACCTAATTTACACTCAGCTTGATAGTGTCTACTATATTTCTAACATAAGGGATTTGTACGATCACTGCTAACACTAACCTGGGACTCAAAGCCTAGTGCTCTATCCCTATTGTCATTTATGAATTTGGGTACTAGAGAACTGGCCGAAGATGGCGCTAGGACTGGAGACCTTTGGTGAAATTAAGGACAGTTACCACCTTTTGACTTTGGCTGACTAAAATTAAAACTACCTATCCTAGCTCTCTTGTTTCCTCTCCCCCTCTTCTTGATCTTTTGCTTCTCTATTTGTTGAGCATGGACCATCATCCTAGATAAATCCATCTCACTAATTAGCATTGCAGTCCTACACTCCTTGACTATACTATCAGACACTCTAGACACAAATTTGCTCATCTTAGACCTGTTATTAGCTACCATACGAGTATCATATCTAGATAACTGAGTAAACTTGAGGGAATACTCCCTAATGCTTATGCTTCCCTACCTTAAGTTAATGAACTCTAAAATTTTCGCCTCCCTTAAATCAAATGGGAAGAATCTGTCTAAGAAATCTATGGCAAACTCTTCCCATTCTACAGGCCCTATATCTACATCCCTATCAACCTTTCACTGCTTAAACCAAGTATAGGTTACATCCTACAACTGGTGGTATACAACCAACTCAGCACTCTGACTAGATATCATCTCCATAGCATTCGTCACCTTCTGAACCATATTTAAGAATTCCTGTGGATCCTCTTCAAACTTAGATCCCATAAAAGAAGAAGGATTTATCCGGGTGAAATTCCAAATTCTAGTTGCAGCAGTATTGACCATTGGGTTGGCTAGAACAGTAGTTGGCCGTTTATTCTATGCTGCTACATAGTTCGATAGAGTAGTGAATACAGTTTTGAATTCTGTGTGAGAGATATGCTTATCCAAAGGATCTGCTTGGATGGATTTAGGGGCTTGCTGGTTCTTGATCTTTTTCCATTGTTCTTGGGAGGCATGTTCTGTAAATGGAAGAAAGAAATGGATTAGACAGAGAGTTTAACTTGAGCTCATGCTCACTCGTACGATATAAATATTGAAAGAAGGGCAACGTTTCCTAATCGCCTTGTATCCTTTCGTTTATAAGTGTGGCGTGCTACACACCCATGCATAAGACTCTACTTGATGTGAATTTTAGAATTCCTAGGATACTTTAAAAGCTTAGGCTATGATACCAAGTTTGTAATTCCCCGAGAGTACACCCTGGGCGTTACTCTGTGCTTACAGTCCTGAGGAACTACAAGCTAACCCATAAGCTGGTACCTATTATGAGCACTGATAAATAATATCATAATTGTAGAAAACATCTGATATTTCCAAAAGGTTTTATCATTGAATCAATACTGAAATATGAATCTATAGAAAAACTAAATGAATTTGATTAAATACTGATAAACTAATATGTTAACTAAAAATTTGAATACTGAATAACTGACTCTAATATCTGTAAAGACTCTAAAACTGACAGACTGAATATGAGTTGATGGGATAGGACCTTAACTAACTCTGCTAACTACTAAAATAGAGATATAAAGTACAATAATCTGTCCTTGATTGATGAAAACTCACCACTACTACTGTATTATTGATATCCTTAAAAGTGAAGTCTAAGCGTAGTCTAGGAACTTAGCATTAGAACTATTGATATAATACATCATAGCACAAAAGAAAGGTATGCGATCAGTACTTTGAATGTACTGGTATGCTAAATGAGGTATGCTGATATGCATGGTTTCTTGAACAGAACTAATAATTAACTGAATATGCATATAAAATATGGATTACTGAGTAGAGAACATAGAATCTGTAGATACTAAAAATATGGAGAATCTGTAAATACCAGTATGCATGACAGGCTGTAAATACTGAAGATACATGAAATTAGTAGACACTAGGTATGCATGACCAAGCATATAACATGGATTGAGTAAAATCTGTAAACTAAAATACTAACAAAATACTGATATCTTTATGCTTTGATCAAACAACTCTAAGACTGCATAACTGAACTGGGACCGTAACTAAGACTGCATCTGAGACTGTGGAAGGTATCATCTAACTGACATTCCCCAATTTAAGCTAATTGGGGTCAAACCTATAACCCCAATTGGAAGGGTGTTAATACCATGCCACGAGTACAAACGCTGGCTGTGTGGATCCACTAAACTAATATAATGTCAAAAGGACTAAGAGTTTCAAGCCTAAATTGATGGGTGACCCCTACGAAATAGTCAAGCCAATTTTGACGAGTTATTTCTCATATCCTATTGTGGATACGTAGTTCTGGAGTATAGGGACTTCTACTAATGACTTTGCCTATCTGATGGGGAAGTCACCATCCCTACACTCACTCGGTGCTAAAACCTACTCCTAACTGAAAGACACTAAAATACTAGACTGTTCTGAGTTTAACTGACTGATATTTGACAATTCTGATAATGTTCATAGTATGTTCTGAAGACTATTCTGTAGTATACTGAGGCTATACAACTTAACAGCTTTGGTTTTCAGGTATTCAATGCCCCCAGGAGTCAAAAACAATATTGGAAAAATGACATTAAAGCTTGGGGGACAAAGCATAAAGGCTTTTATTAAATCAATCACTTTTTTAGGCATTTTATCAAACACTGGTAGTTCATGGTTAAAAACAATCATAGGAATGTCATGGAACTTATGGAATAACATGAATTCAACATAATAGACCTAAATCATGGTTTAATTCAACAAATAATAATATAAAAATAGAAAGAATTGAATCATATCAATAATTTCATGGTAAAATGGTATAAAATCAATAGTACATGGAGGTTCATGGATGAAATCATAATTTAAAATCAAATAGCTTGAAAAGATTATAACTTGGTAATTAAAATAGGATATTTGGAATCCATGAATGAACATCTAACATACTTGGGATAATGAATTTCCTGAGGTTCTTGGTGAGTTATTGAAGATTGGTCTTGAATTTGAGAGCTAGGGTTTCTTGTTCTTGAAAAAAAGGATCTTTAATTTGAGAGGAAATTGAATAATGAATGATTATTTAGGTCAATTGGGGCTAAATTTTGTGTTTTAGGAAGAGTTTAGGGCTTATAAAAAAAGACCCAAATACCCTTAAAAGGATTTAAAACGTAAGCCAAAAACTGACCATCTCGATTTTTGGCCTTGGCGCGTTGCGCCACTGTCGTGCCAAACCACTGGAAATGGATAATTGGGACCTGTGAAAACACCACAATGCAGAGCTATCACTGTAAGCCTTTGGAATGCCAATTTAGCTACCTCCGCGACGCTCCACTATCGCGGAGGCCCATTGGAAAGTGGCTTGCTCCGCGATGCACCAACATCGTGGAGTCAACTGAAAATTGATAATTGTCATTTGGACTGTTACCGTAACGCGCTAAGGGTTAAAATGACGATGTTTAATGATTGAAACTTAAAAGTGCCATAACTTCTTACTCGGTTATCGAATTTTGATGAATTTACATCGTTGGAAAGCTAATTGAATTTCCTACGCAATGACAGGCTCTAAATTGAAAATGATCAGTGTTTGTAAATTTTTATTTATGAATAATTATTCACTGGGACTTAGATTATGATTGGAAAAAATGGGGTATTATAACTAGTCTATTTTTGGAAAAAAGAGCGAAAAATAAGAACTGCGGATGATTTTGATTTTTTCATGTGTGTTAGCCCATAGATTTATTGGGATAGGTGCGTCATAAAGATCTTTTGCCGAAAGCGCATTATGCACCCATGAAAACCTATAAAATGATAAGGGCTGCTTAAGACAAGTGGGCCTACCTTGTTTTAGGACAAACAAGCAAATAAGTAGGAATTACAAATTATTTTATTTTTTCATGTGCGTTAGATTTTGAATTTATGGGGATATGTGCATCGATATGATTTTGTACTAAAAACTCTTTGATACTCGGTATAACATGTTAAGTGATAAAGATAATTTTGGAGAGGCAAATGTAGCCTATTTTCAGATAGACAAGAAAAAAAAAGTAGAAATTGTAGGTTATTTTTGTTTTTCGTGTGTGTTAGCATATGAATTTTTGTGGATAGGTGCATTAAAATAATTTTATTTTATTAAAAGCTCATGGCTACACTCGTGACAATGTATTAAATGAAAAGGGTTTTTTTTTGTGTAGGCAAACACAACATATTTTAGGACAAACGAGAAAAAAAGATTTATAGATTATTTAATTTTTTTCATGTGTGATAGCTTATTAATTTGTGGGGATAGGTATGTCAGAATGATTATTTGTCAAAACCTCATAGTTTCACCCCTGGCTAACTATAAATGATAACCACTACTTTAGGAACACATAGCTAGTTTTAGGACAAAAAAAGAAAACAACAAAAATTGTTATTTGCTTGAATTTTGTCATGTATTCTAGCCTATGAACTTCTATGGATAGATGCATCGAAATAATTTTCATCGAAAACTAGTGGTTGCATCCGTAAGACCTTTTATATGTTAAGGGTTGCTCCAGAGAGGTGAACGTAGCCTATTTAAGGAAAATGAGCAAAAAATAGGAATTTTAAATTAATTTAGCTTTTTATGTGTATTAGCTTATAAATATCTGGGAATAGCTATGTCGAAATACTTTTTCATTGAATACTTATGGTTGTGCCTATGATTACCTAAAATATGATAAGGGTTGTTTTGAAGAGGTGAATGTAGCTTATTTTAGCAAAAATCAACAAAAAATTTCTAATCGTTGATTATTGCAATTTTTTTATGTGTGTTAGCCTAAAAATTTCTAGAGGTAGGTGTATTGAAATAATATCTTACAAAAATAAAACTACACTTGTGATGAGCAATTAAATTATATGGATTGTTTCAAAGGGGCAGATGAAGCCTGTTTTAGGACTAAAGGAAAAAACAAGAATTGCAAATCATTTTAGTTTTTTCATGTGTGTTAACCAATGAATTTCTGGGGTTAGTACATCAGAATGATATTTTACCAAAAACTCACGGTTGTGCCCTTGATGACCTATTACATGATAAGGATCGTTTACGAGAGATGAACGTAGCTTGTTTTAAGACAACTAAGTGAAAAGATAGGAATTACGAATTGGTTCAATTTTTCATGTGAAGTTAGCCTATTAATTTCTTGGGATAGGTTCATCAGAATGATTTTCTTATAAAACTCATGGCTATTCCTGTGACGACCTATTAAACGATAAAGGTTGCTTAGTGGAGGCACATGTAGCCTATTTTAGGACAAAGAAGAAAAAAAGTAGGAATTATTTTAAATTTCTAGAGATAGGTGTGTCAGAATAATTTCTTGTCGAAAACTCATGGCTACACTCATGATGATTAAATAAAAAGGGTTGCTTCGAAAAAGCAAACATAGTCTGATTTTTGGACAAACAAGCGAAAAAACTTATATTGCGAATTATTTTAGTGTTTTCATGTGTGTTTGCTTATAAATCTGTTGGGTAGTTGCATCAAAATGATTTTTATCAAAAAATTATGGTGGTTCCCATGATAATCTATTGAATGATAATGGCTGCTTCGAAGAGGAGGACGTTGTCTGTTTTATGATAAACAGGTGAAAAAGCAGGAATTGTGGTTTATTTCATTATTTTATATGTCTTAGCCTATTAATTTCTATGGACAGGTGCAGGCAAAATAATTTTTTTCCCGAAACTCATGGTTGAGCCCATGAAGACCTTTTAAATTATAAGAATTCTTTAGAGAGGTGTACACAGTCAATTTTAGGACAAACGAGCGCAAAAAGCAAGAATTATAGATTATTTTGGTGTTTTATGTGTAAGCCTATGAATTTCTGGGGATAGGTATGTCAGAATAGTTTTTAGCCAAAAAACAGGTCTATGCCCTTGATGACGAGTTTCTTCTGAAAGGCGGACGGTGCCTATTTTAGAACAAATGAATAAAAAACATTAATTTGATTCGCCTATTAATCATGGCTACACCCACGATGACCTATTTAATGATAAGAGTTTCTTCGGAAAGACGGACGTATCCTATTTTAGAACAAATGAACAAAAAGTAGTAATGATAAAGGTTTCTTCAACAAGGCGAACATAGCCTATTTTAGGAAAAATGAACTAAAAAGCAATAATTCGATTATTTTAATTTTTTTGTATGTTAGATCATGAATTTCTAGAAATAGATGCGCCAAAATAATTTTTTATTTAAAACTTATTGTTGCATCTGCGAAGAAATATAAAATGATTAGTGTTACTTCAGAGAGTCAGGCATAGCTTTCTTTTTGAAAAAATGAGCCAAAAAGCAAGAATTGTGGATTATTTTAGTTTTTTTGTGTGTTAGACTATGAATTTTTGAGGACAGGTGCGTTGAAAGGATTTTTTACTAAAAACTCATGGTTTTGCCCCTTAATATCTATTAAATGATAAGGGTTGTTTTAGAGAGGTGGCATAGCATGATTTAGCACAAATGAGCCAGAAAGCAAAAATTACAAATTATTTTGATTTTTTCGTGTGTGAGCCTTTGAATTTCTGCAGGTAGGTGTGTTGGGATAATTTTTATCAAAACTCATAGCTACGTTTGAGACATTCTAAAATGATAAGGATTGCTTCGGAGAGGTGGACGTAGCCTGTTTTTGGATAAAATAATGAGAAAAGCAGGAATTGTAGATTATTTTATTTTTTTTATGTCTGTTACTCGATGAATTTCTGGGTAAAGGTGTGTCAAATTTATTTTTTTATTAAAATTTCATGGTTTCACCAATGGCTACCTATTAAATAATAAGAGTTGTGTCAGTGAGGAGGACAAAGCCTCTTTTACGTCAAACTAGCAACAAAAGGAGGAATCACGAATTTATCTTGATTTTTTTTGTGTGTGTTAGCCTATGAATTTCTGGGATAGATGTGTTGGATTGAATTTTTCCCAAAAACGCATGGCTACACCCGTTATGAACTATTAAATGGTAAGAGTTACTTCAGATATACGGACGTAGTCTCTTTTAGGATAAACGAAAAAGCAAGTATTGAAATATTTTTTAATTTTTTGGTGTGTAATGCCTATGAATTTCTGTGGATAGGTTAGTTGAAATAAATTCTAGACAAAAACTCATGGATGTTCTCTTTATGATCTATTAAATTATAAGAGCTACTTCAGAGAAGCAAACGTAGCCTGTATTAGGACAAACGAGCAGAAGAAAGAGAATTAGATATTATTTTAATTTTTTCGAGTGTGTTAGCATATGAATTTTTGGGGATAGGTGAGACAAAATGAATTTTTGCCAAAAAATCATCATTATGCCTGTGAAGATCTATTAAATGATAAGGTTTGGTTAGTAGAGGAAGACGTAGCCTGTTTTAGAAAAAATAAGCAAAAGATCAGGAATTTTGGATTGTTTAAAGGAGGGCCGTGGAGTAATTGATAAAGTTGCTACCATGTGACCAGACTCTCGCAAAAATGTATGTTGAGGCTACATACAATAGACTCTTGTAGTTAGGACTTTCCAGGATCCTGAGCATAGAGGGAGCTTACCACATCAGGTTGCTCTTTTTTCGTGTGTTATCTTATGAATTTCTAGTGATAGGTCGGAATGACTTTTAGCTAAAAACTCATGACTGCACTAGAGATAGCCTGTCAAATTATAAAGGTTTATTGGAGAGGCAGACGCAATCTATTTTAGAATAAACAAGAGGAAAAAAGCATGAATTGTAGATTATTTCAGTTTTTTAGTATGTATTAGACAATGAATTTTTGGGAATTGGTGCATCTGAATGATTTTTTACTGAAAACTCATGGTTGCACTGATGATAACCTATTAAATAATAAGGGTTACTTAGGGAGGGAATGCAACCTATTTTAGGACAAATAAGCAAAAATATAGGAAGTGCAGATTATTTTGATTTTTTGTGTTTGAGTTTCCTCTTAATTTCCAGGGATAGGTACATTGGAATGATTTTTAACTAAAAACTCATGGATGTATTTGTGATGACCTATTAAATGATAAAGGCTGATTCAAAGAGGGATTTTTAACTGAAAACTCATTGATGTATTTTTGATGACATATTAAATGATAAGGGTTGCTTCGGAGAGGCAACGTAACCTGTTTTAATTCAAACGAGCAAAAAATTCAGGAATTATGCATTACTTTAACTTTTTTGTGTGTTAGCCTCTCAATATCTATGGATAGGTGCATCAAAATGAAATTTTATCAAAAACACATGGCTGCTTCCAAGATGATGTATTTAGTGATAAGGGTTGTTTCTAATAATAAAACATAACCTATTTTACGACAAATGAGAAAAAAAATAGAAATTATAGATTATTTTAATTTTTTTAGTGTGTGTTAGCCTATGAATTTTTGGAGTTAGATTTGCTGGAATAGTTCTTCACAAAAACTCATGGCTGTACCCATGACAACCGCCATTATAAGAGTTGCTTTGGAGAGGCGAATGTAGCCTATTTTAGAACAAATGAGTGAAAAAAAAAGAATTGCAAATTATTTAGGTTTTTTTTATTGTTAGCCTATGAATTTCTAGGGATAGGCGTGTCAGAATGATTTTTGGTTGAAAACTCATGCTTGTGCTTGTGACTATCTGTTAAATTATAAAGGCTACTTTAGAGAGGTGTACATAGCCTATGTTAGGATAAACAAACTAAAAATAAGAATTGAAGATTATTTTGATTTTCGCATATGTTAGCCTATAAATTTCTAGAGATAGGAGCATCATAATGATTTTTTGTCAAAAACTCATAGCAGTGCTATAACGACATGTTGAATGATAAGTATTACTTTACAGATACAGACGTAGCCTATTTTAGGAAAATGAGCCAAAAAGAATGATTTGTGGATTATTTTAATTTTTTCATGTGTTGGAATATTAATTCCCAGGGCTAAACGCGTCAGATTGAATTTTACATAAAACTCATGGTTGCACCCATGACAACCTATTTTATAATAAGTATTGCTTCAAAAAAGCAAATGTAGCCCTTTTTAGTAAAAACAAGAAGAAAAAAATATAGATAATTTTGATTTATTTTGTGCATTAGTCAATGAATTTCTATTGATAAGTGCGTCGGAATTATTTTTTGCAGAAAACATATGGCTACACCCGTGTCGATATATCAAATAATAAGGGCTACTTCAGAGAAGCATATCCTATTTTAAGACAAATGAGAGAAAAAGTAGGAATGACAATTTATTTTTATTTTTTCGTAAAGTTAACATATGATTTATGAGGATAGATGCACTGAAATGATTTTTGGTCAAAAATTGATAATTGCGTTCATGATGACCTATTAAATTATAAGGATTTCCTTGGAGATGGGACATAGCCTGTTTTAGGATAAACTAACAAAAAATAAGAATTGTAGATTATTTTATTTTATTGGTGTGTATTTACCTATTAACTCTGGGGATAGGTATGTTAGAATGATTTTTTGTCGTAAGCTAATGGTTGCGCATATGATGACCTATTAAATTATAAGGGTTACTTCAGAGTATCTAATATAGCTAGATAGAGGATGAACGAGCGAGAAAACATGAATCACAGATTATTTCATTTTTATCGTGTGTTAGCCTTTGAATTTTAGGGGATAGATTGTAACGCCCCGAGTCTATACCTCAAACCCTACACGGTGCTCATAATCTCAAAGGATCACAAGCTAACCTGTGACTGGTACCTGCTGCAATAACTAAATAATGATATGGTATATATGCAAAAAGTAGGCAGAAAACTAGCATAAGGTTCAATACTGCAAAAAATACTGGATATGGTATCACAATACCAAAACTAAACATCAACTAAAAACTGAACAACTGTTTGAAAATACTCTTGTATAGAAAACCTCTAAACTATCTGAACTATGGAGTTGATGAGACAAGTCCCCAAATAACTCCGACTACTGAAAATAATACTGAAATACTGAAAATAACCATGTCATTGAATTATAAGGACTCACCACTACACTGATTATTGAAAATCTGAACTACTAAGGGTTCTCTGGAGCCCCTGCATCTGAACCTATCATATAAGACATCATAGCACAAAAGAAAAGCATGTGTTAGTACTTTGAATGTACTGGTATGCTCAATGAGGTAGTATAAAATGCATGGGTTCATATGCATGAACAATACTAACTAAATAACTTGAGTATGACTGAATGAGATTACATGCATGAATACATATACTATAACTGAGATAATGATAGTACTGAATACTGAATCTAAATATTGATTAATTGATGTTTGAGTTTACTAATACTGTATTACTGATAACTAAATGACTGTATTTAACAACCCTAATTCTATTGAACTATACTGAGTTTCTTACTGAACTGAGTGACTATATTTGATAGTCCTAAATCTGTAGAACTGAACTGAGTTCTATTCTGAGACTGAGATTGAAAGTGAGACTGTGGGAGGTAATCATCTAACTGACATGCCCCTTCTCTAACTAATTTAGGGTCTAACCTGTAACCCCAGTTTGAAGGGTGTCAATACCGTTCCATGGGTAAGGATAAGTTGTGATTTAGCCCTCTTTGATAGGAAGCTCTTCCGTCAACTCTCGCTGGTAAGAAAACTCAAATGAGATATATCAACCCTAGTTTTACAGGGAGATATCTGAAGCTACACTGGCTATGTAGTTCTATAATACAAGGATTCTTCTAAGGCCCACACCATCTACTGGCAGGTGAGCCCCCATCTTTGGGTTCACTTGGTGCTGACTACTCCCAACTGAATAGACACTAAATTGATTTTTAGTCTATACTAGAATGGACTAAATTGTTTCTGATATTACTATTTAACTAATCTATACTGAGTTCACTGAGTTTCGCGGACTGACGAAATACTACTAAATTCTGTTAACTAATTGAGTTTACTAAGGTCTGAAATATGTATTCTGACTGAGTTACGAGAACTACTGAGATTTATTGAGTTTTTGTAACTAGTTGATTTCTACTAATCGAGTCACTATTGAGATTACTTCATAACTGACATTGGCTCTAAGTAAACAGTTAAATTGTTAGGTATTAAATACCCCCAGGACTCGATAGCATGAAAATAAAGCATCACATGATTTTTTTTAGCATAAGCATGCACATTGAACTCATAACGCATCTATAAAGACATCTTATCAAACTTTTGCATGGTATAACTTGCAAATAAGCTAACATGATATGATTTTTTCCATTTATTAGTTCACATGAACAATTGATCAAGCATTTGGTGAGCATACATATGCACATAACACTAAACAACAAGTATACATCATAATTCAAATCCCTATTGACAATTTCAAGGGTTTTACATGGATCCTCATGATATTACATACATATCAATTAACCTCACATGAAACATATTGTAAATATGGATTAGAATCCCAATTAATCATTATAAATATGAACATAATCAAACCCAACATGGAATTCATGAAATTCATAAACTTAAAGTAACAAAATAGTTTCTTGGACTCCAAGGGTGGAAGGGACCCTTGGATGAGCACTTCACATACCTTATTTGATGAATTTATGAAAGTTAATGTTGATTTCTTGAGTTCTTGGTTTAAAATTTGAACACCTAGGGTTTTTGTTCTTGGGAAATTTGTGAAAGAATGAATATAATTGCTCTCTAAGGGGTTTAATTTCTTGTTTTGGGGGCTGAAGGGCATGGGAAAAAGACCTAATTAACCCTGAGAACATGGCCTTTTAATGCCTATAAACTATGTTATCGATGCACAGGTCGATGTACCGCGTCATTTGCACTGATGCAATAGCTAATGCATTGCTTGAAGTCTATATTGGTTCACAAGAATTTGCATTGAAGCTGGGAAAAACTATCGTATCGACGCGACGCATCAAGATTGCATCGACCCACTATTTTGGGCACTCAAAATGGTTTAAACGAGGTTTGAAAAATCCAAAACTTGTCCAGGAACCTCTATTGACATTCCTAATCATAATTAACTCAAATATTGATATTTAAAGGACTTAAAGGTCATGAAATAATATTTCCAACTTTCGAAGGCTAAAATGGCACTAAGTCTGAATACTTAGTTAATATATTCTAAGTATGGGACCCCCTTAACAAGCTTAAAGACTGAATTAAGCTAAGAATTTTTGCAGGGTCTTACATTATCTCCCTCTTAGAAGCATTCGTCCTTGAATGAGACTGACTATGCTGAGAATACTTGGTATACTGAACTTACTTATGGGATATGAATATCTTAAACATGATTATATGACTGACATTACTGACATACCGAACATGCATATCTGATCCATGAGTACATGATTGAGTTGATTCATGAATGCATGACTGGGATTTCTGATAAGCTGAGTTTCTCATACTGAATATGCATATCTGATGCATGAATACATGACTGAACTAACTCATGAACATATGATTGAATATGCAAAGGTAACTGATACCAAGTTTGAAATGGAAAATCTGAGCATGAAACTGAATAATCTTAAGGAAAAACTATTAGTTAAACTAAAAAATACTGATGAACCCAAGATCATTTTTGGAGTACACATGAATGGGAACATGAGAACATAACTGAGACTGGAACGTGATTTATGAACTAAATATCATGAAATAAAATGAACCCCTTGAATACGTGGCTTAAAACTGAGATTAGAACTTGAGGGTCAACTTATGAGTACCCACTGCTCTAAACTGGATTCGTTACATAAAGAGAACTGGGAGGTTTAGGTCATGAAAGGTCAAGGTTATAGTGCATATCCCCCTTGGGACATTACATCCCCTAAAAAATATTGACTTGGCTGAGATACGAAGGAAAATTGGGGAGATACACAAGGGACCTACGAACTGAATCATGACTAAATATCTGGAACCTGAAACTGAGACATGATACATGAACTAAGATGAACACGCAACTACCTGGTTGGTTTATCTTAGAATAGTTACATTCATGAGACTTTGAATAGTGCGACTAGATGGAAATATGAAAAACCACACCATACGAATTTGCCCATCTGACTACTAAACTAAATTACTGGCTTTACGGTCTAACACATACTGAAACTTACTCTCAACTGGAGCTTTTCTCTGACACTCTTTCAACTACACTCTCTACCTCATTACGACACTTTACCTGAGACTACTAAAAGTATTCCCATAGGCATTGAGCATAGCATAAATATACTAACTTGTGTGAGTAACTGAATAATTGATAGCTAAATACTGGGTCTACAAGATTGAACTATCCTTAGTCTAAATAACTAGACTGAAACTGTAGAGTATCATGTATATGAGGTAAGGACTGATTGGGTAATATGAGATAACTAAGCATGAATTCGTGAAGGCTGTATTATTTGAGAATGCAAGACCAAATATATATCATGGTTCTGAAATATTCTGTAAGCTAAGGTACTAAAATACTAATAACTGTGTAACTGATAATTGTACGCTATGGTCGACCAAACATGAAGCTGAACTGAGTTTCTGATCTAATTACTGGACTGAGACTGATACTATAACTAAGACTATAACTGAGACTATGATTTAGACGATAACTAGGGCTGAACACTCTGTAAGGCATAAGTGCAGAAGTCATAAGCTGCTTGACCTAAGTTTAGACTTTTCCATGTTCATGGAACATGATTTGTACTACTGAGTTAACTGGAACTCCTCATACTAAAAATTGGAAATGCACATAATTCTATGGAAAGTGTGTGAATATAAGTTGTGTTCATAGAGCTGAGACGTAAAGCATGTGTAGGTATTGTGATGACTGAAGTACAAAACTTTGAACTGAGGTAAAGACAGGTTGGGCATCATTCCCACACATTACTTTTCTATACATAATAAAATTATTACTGAAATTTGGAAGCCTGACTTCCCGAGATATCATAACCAGGCATTTTCTGTATACCCATCGGGCTATGATAGATTGACACACTAGGTGGAGGCTGAGAAAGGTTTTGTTAATATTTATTCTAACTTTAAAGTTAACTGCTATGCAAAGAGTTACAAAAGACAAAGAAGCTCCTGGATCTAATGAGACTTAAATATGAAAATGGAAGGTCTATAACGTACCAGTGACGACATCTGGGGAACTTTCCTAATCTTTCCTGGACTGAAGTGCATAAAACCTATTCGGGCGTTGCCCACTGACGACACTAGAAGTGGCACCCTGCTGATTCATGCGACCGAACTGAGTTGAAGGAATGCTATGCTGACTTTGTAGAACATCCTTAGGATAGTCTCGAACTCTGTAACCTAAATTGCAACATCCAAAACAAATATCCTTGTCGGTGATATAGATACCCTTATGATTCTTACCATATTTTTCGCAAAGCGGATTAGTACGAACACCGCTTGCACTACTCTGGGTTTTAGAGCCTGGTGCCTCATCATGACTGCCATTCCTTAACCTTGGTACTGGTGTAATAGCTGAAGACGGAATGGGGCTAAAAACTTCTGACTAAATCGAGAACAATTACCACCCTCTGACCTTGGCTAGGAAAAACTAATACTACCCATTTTGGCTCTCTTATATTCTCTCTCCTTATTCTTAAGTTTTTGTTCCTTAATCTATTGAGCATGGAAAATAAGCCTAGATATGTCCATCTCCCTAATTAACATCGTAGTCCTGCACTCCCTAACCACTCTACCCAATACCTCAGACATAAACTTGCTCATTGTGGATCTATTGTTTGCTACTACATAAGGAGCATAGCTGGCTAATTGAGTAAACTTAATGGAGTACTCTTTCACACTCATACTGCCTTGCTTGAGATTAATGAACTCTTAACACCTTGTCTTCTTTCATCTCTAAGGGAAAGAATCTATCTAAGAAAGCCGTAGAAAACTCTTCCCATTCTATAGGCTCTGCATCTGCACCCCTGTCCACCTTTCGCTGCTTAAACCACGTATAGGCTATATCTTATAGTTGATAGATGTCTAACTCAGCACTCTCACTAGAAGTCATTCCTATGATATCTATGACTTTCTAAATCTGATCGAGAAACTCCTGTAGATCCTCTCCATAATTAGAACCTGAGAATAAAGAAGGATTCATTCTGGTGACGTTCTGAATCCTAGCTACAGCAGTATTTGCCACTGGGTTGGCCAGAACAACAGTTGTCCATTCATTTTAAGTTGCAACTGAATTGGCTAGAATAGTAAATACAACCCTGAATTCTACATGAGAGACGTGCTCGACCAGGGGATCTTCCTAGACGATCTGAGGTGCTGATTGGTTTTCGGTCCTTCTTTCGTTAGTCCTTTAGGAAGGCATATTCTGTAAGCAAAAGAAAGAAATAGGTTAGACTGAGAGTTTTACTGGAGCTTATGCTCACTCACATGATATGAATACTGAAAGAAGGGAAACTGTTCCTAAAACACCTCGTAGCCTCCACAGTCCATAAGTATGGTGTGCAACACACCCATGCACAAGACTCTACAAGATATGGATTTCACACTTCCTCGGATACTATTGAACCTTTGGTTCCAATATGAAGTTTGTAATGGCCCGAGTCTGTATCTCAAATGCTATATGATGCTCATAATCACGAAGGACCACAAGCTAACCCATGACTGGTACATGCTGCAATAACAGAATAATGATATGGTATATATATGGAAAGTAGGCAGAAAACTGGCCATAAGGTTCAACACTATAAATAATACTGGATATGGTATCACAATACCAAAACTGAACATTAATTGAAAACTAAACAACCATCTGAAAATACTCTAGGTTGGAAAGCCTCTAAACTGTCTGAACTATGGAGTTGATGGGATAAATCCCCAACTTACTTTAACTACTAAAAATAATACTGAAATACTGAAAACAACCAAGTCCTTAAACTATGAGGACTCACCACTACACTGACTGTAAAAATTCCAAACTTCTAAGGGTGCTCTAGAGCCTATGCATCTGAACCTATGATATAAGACATCATAGCACAAAAAAAA
>NC_061121.1:209850525-209890677 GCF_002878395.1 Capsicum annuum
CCGCTTTACACTCCCACGAGAGCTGTAGATTGAGCGTTATCACCTATCATAAAATATCATCAAAGGTCTACTTCAGTTCTCCTGTGCTGCCTCAGGCTAACGACATTCTTAATAGCTTATCAGACCCTTGATAATATGTCATAAAATATCATCACATCTTTCAACTTAGGCCAATTTTCTATTTACTGCTGATGACAAACTTGATAACATATCACAAGGCTGTTGACTTATCACAAATATAGTCAGCCACACTAGTCTTCAAATTTCAATTTGTTTGCTTCCATTCTTGTTGGTTCTCTATCATATCAGCTTAAACTGCAAAATCAAATATAAACTAATAAAAAACTACAAAAGTTGCTTAAGACTTTATAATTATTCTTAGTCAAGAGCCTCAAATGTTTTAGCATTAGCTCACACATAAGTTCATATGCATGAATAATACTAACTGAATAACATGAGTATGACGGAATGAGAGTACATGCTTGAATATGTATACTATAACTGAGATCATGATCGTACTGAATACTGAATTTGAATACTGATTAACTGATGTCTGAGTTTACTGATACTATATTACTGATAATTAAATGACTGTATCTGACAGCCCTGATTCTGTAGAACTATATTGAGTTCTGTACTGAACTAAGTGACCATATCTAATAGTCCTGAATCTGTAGAATTAAACTGAGTTATATTCTTAGACTGAGACTAAAACTGAGACAATGGGAGGTAATCATCTAATCGGTATGCCCCTTCTCTAACTAATTTAGGGTCTAACCTGTAACCCTAGTTAGAAGGGTGTCAATATTGTGCCACGGGTAAGAACAAATTGTGAGTTAGCCCTCTCTGATAGGAAGCTCTTTCGTCAACCCTCGCTGGTAGAAAAACTAAAATGAGATATATCAACCCTAGTCTTACAAGGAGATATATTTACCTACACTGGCTACGTAGTTCTAGAATACAAGGATTGCTTCTAAGGACAATACCCTTTACTGGCAGGTGAGCCCCCATCCTTGGGTTCACTCGGTGCTAAATCCTACTCCCAACTGAATGGACATTAAACTGATTTCTCATATATACTAGACTGTCTTGAATTATTACTGATATTACTATTTGAATAATCTAAACTGAGTTCACCGAGTTTCATGGACTGATGGAATACTACTGAATTTTGTTAACTTATTGAGTCTACTGAGGTCTGATCTGAGTATTGTGACTGAGTTATGAGAACTACTTAGATTTCCTGAGTTTTTGTAACTGCATGAGTTCCACTGATCAAGTCACTTCTGAGATTACTTTGTAATTGACACTGACTCTAAGTAAACATCTAACTTGTTGGGTATTAAATACCCCTGGGACTCGATAGTATGAAAAAGCATCACATGATCTTGCTTAGCATAAGCATGTGCATTGAATTCATAATGCATCTATAGAGACATCTAATCAAACTCTTGTATGGTATAATATTCAAATAAGCTAACATGACATGATTTCTTTCCCTTATTAGTTCACATGAACAATTCATCAAGCACTTGGTGAGCATACATATGCACATAATACTAAACAACAATTAGACATCATAATTCAAATCCCCATTGACAATTTTAGGGGTTTTACATGGATCCTCATAATATTACATACATATAAATTAACCTTACATAAAACATATCGTAAAACATGGATTAGAATCCCAATTAATGATTATAAACCTAAAAATAATCAAACCCAACATGGAATTAATGAAATCCATATACTTGAAGTAACAAAATAGTTTCTTGGATTCCAAGGGTGGAAGGGACCCTTGGATGAACACTTCACATACCTTAGTTGATGAATTTCTGAAAGTTAAAGGTGAGTTCTTGAGTTCTTAATTTGAAATTTAAACACCTAGGGTTCTTATTCTTGGGAAATTTGTGAAAGAATGAATAGAATTGCTCTCCAAAGGGTTTAATTTTGTGTTTTGAGGCTGAAGAGTATGGGAAAAGTACCTAATTAAACCTGAGTATGCGGCCTTTAAATGCCAGTAAACTATGTCACCACCACGCAGGCCGACGCATCGCGTCATTGGCATCGATGCGATAGCCAATGCAGCGCATTGAGATTGTGTTGGTTCAATAAAATTTGCACTGAAGCTGGCAGAAAGTATCTTATTGACGCGACGGTCGACGGGACGCATCCACATCGCATCAAACCACTATTTTTGGCACTCAAACATGGTCTAAACGAGGTTTGAAAAATCTAAAACTTGTTCAGGAACCTCTTCTGACTTTCCTGATAATGAATTAACTCAAATATCAATATTTAATGGACGTAAAGGTCATGAAATAATATTTCCAACTTTTGAAGGATAAAATAGCACTAAGTCTGAATACTTAGTTAATATATTCTAAGTCTTGGACCCCCTTAACAAGCTTAAAGGACTGAATTAAGCTAAAAAAAATTGTGGGGTCTTACATAGATGCATTAAAATATTTTTTTTTCAAATACTAATGTTTGTACCCTTGAAAATTTATTAAATTATAAGAATTATTTTAGAGAATCAAATGTTGTCTATTTTAGGACAAACTAGAAAAAAAAATTAGATCATTTCAATTTTTTTGTATATGTTAGCCATTAAATATTTGGAGATAGGTGTGTCAGAATGATATTTTGCTGAAAACTCATGACAACGTCTGTGATGGCTTATTAAATGATAAGGGATACTTCAAAGAGGCAAACAACTTACTTTAGGACAAATGAGTGAAAAAACTGGAATTGTAGATTATTTCTATTTATCGTGTGTGTTAGTCTATGAAGTTCTAATGTTAGTTATATTGGAATATTTTTTTGCCAAAATAATATGGTTGTACACATGATAACCTAATAAATCATAAGGATTTCTTCGGAGAGGGGACATAGCTTTTTTAAAGGACAAATTTACAAAAAAGCATAAATTACAAATTATTTCTATTTTTTTTGTGGGTGTTTACCTATGAATTTCAAGTGATAGGTGTGTAAGAATAATATTTTACCAACAAGTCATGGCTATACCCATGATAATCTATTAAATGATATGGATTACCTCATAGAGGAGAACATTACCTATTTTAGGATAAATTATCAAACCAAAAAGAATTGTGAATCATTTTGATTTTTTCATACGTTAGCCTGCGAATTTTTGGGGATAGGTGTGTTGGATTGTTTTTTTTGTGAAAATTTAATGGATGTGCGCATGATGACCTATTAAATAGTAAGGGTTTCTTTGAATACATAGCTTGTTTTAGGATAAATGAATGAAAAAATAGGAATCGTAGATTATTTCAACTTTTTCATGCGGGTTAGCCTATGAATATTTGGTTGTAGGTGTGTCAAAATAATTATTTCTTAAAAAAACATAGTTCTGCCTTTGATGACCTATTGAATAATAAGTATTCTTCAAAGCGGCTGACATACCTTGTTATAGAACAAATGAGTGAAAAACGCAGGAATTATAGATTATTTCAGTTTTCTTATGTTTGTTAGTCAATAAATTTTTGGGAAAGGTGCATCAAAATAATTTTTTGTCCAAAAATTTTGATTTCATTCATAAAAACCTATTGAATGATAAGTGTTGCTTTAGAGAGGTAGATGTAGCCCATTTTAGAAAAAAATTAGTACAAAAGTAGGAATGCATATTATTTTAGTTTTTCCATGTTTGTTAGCCTATGAATTCTATGCATAGGTTCACTTGTGATGACTTATTAAATTATAAGGACTATTTCGAAGAGGCGAACGTATCTTGTTTGAAAGAGAAACAAGTTAAAAAGCAGGAATTGCAGCTTAATTTATTTTTTTCATGTGTGTAAGCTTATGTATTTCTGGGGATAGGAGTTTCGCATGATTTTTTGATGAAAACTTAAGATTTCATGTGCGCTAATATATTAAATAATAAGAGTTTCTTCAAAGATATGGGCGTACTCTACTTTAGGATGAATGAGCAAAAAAACCAAGAATTGCAGATTATTTAGTTTTTTGTGAGTTTTAGACTATGAATTCCTGGGGATAGGTGCATGTTATTGATTTTTTGCTAAAACCTCATGGATACCCTTGTGATGACCTAATAAATTATAAGGGATGCTTTCGAGAGATGGACTTAGCCTTTTTTAGGACAAACAAGCAAGAAATAGGAATTGTGGATTATTTTAGTTTCTTTTGTGTATGTTAGCCTATGAATTTCTAGGGATAGATATGTCGAAAGGATTTTATGGTGAAAAATAATAATTGTGCTTGTGAAGACCTATTAAATGATACGAGTTTGTTCAAAGAGATGAAAAACTAATGGATATACCTGTGAAGACCTATTAAATGAAATCGATTGCTTTAGAGAGGTAGATGTAGAATATATTCGGACAAAGTAGTAAGAAAATAGGAATTGCAGGTTATTTCAATTTTTTTGTGTGTTAGCCTAGAAATTTCTGGTGATATGAATGTCATAATAATTTTTTGTCAAGATCTCATAGTTGCACCTGTGACGACCTATTATTAAATGATAGGGGATATTTCAGAGAGGGGACGTAATCTATATTAGGATAAAATAGCTACGAAAAAAATTACAAATTATTTCTATTTTTTTGGTGATAGTTGGGTTAGAATAATTTTTATTTAAAAAATCATGGTTGCGCCTGTGACGATCTGTTCAATGAAAAAAGTTACTTCAGAGAGGTAGGCGTAGCATGTTTTTTGATAAACGAGAAAAAAAATAAGAATTGTGGATTATTTGGGTTTTGGTGTGTGTTAGACTATGATATTTTGAGGACAGGTATGTAAGATAAATTTTTGACAAAAATACATTGATGCGTCTATGATGATCTATTAAATAATAAAGGTTATTTTAGAGAGGCGTACATTGCCTGTTTTAGGACAACCAAGTGAAAAAGCAAGAATTGCGGTTTATTTTTGTTTTATCATGTGTGTTAGCCAATGAGTTTGTGGGGATAGGTGCGTCTAAATAACTTTTTGACAAAACTCAATGTTAGGTTTCTGATGACGTAATAAATGATAAGAGTTGGTTTGAAGAGTAAAATATAGCCTATTTTAGAACAAATGAGCAAAAATTCATGAATTGTGGATTATTTTAATTTTTCATGTGTGTTAGTTTGTGAATTTCTTTAGGATTGATGCATCAAAATTTTTTGGATCAAAAACTCGAAGATGCTCCCATAACAACAATAATATGATAAAGGTTATGTAATGACCTAAATTATCGTTACATCGAATAAGGGGGTAAAATTTACACTTAGTTTTTCCTTAGCCAATTTTTGAGTAATTCAGGGTTAGTCTAAGATTGAATTTTTTTTGAGGTATGTTATTCAAACAAAATCTGGTACTAATGTGATGGTTAGTAGTGGTGTTTAATATTGTATTTAGATAGAAAATGAGTTTAGGGAGCTATAACAACTTTCGGCAGCTGAAATAGAGTTATAGAACTCTTGTTATAGAGTTTACCATAGAGGGGTTGATTAGCAGTATCATAATATATGAAGTATGTTATAAAATAACCTAAAATAAAGTGTGGTCCCGAGTTTCTATCTCAAATTGTTGTAGTGAAAAATTACCGTTGCAGTGTTATCATTGTAGCAGACCTCTTCTTTAAGGTGCGAATCACTGTGGTGGTAATATTTATAATCTAATGGTTTTAAAAACCCAAAAATATTTGTCATTCCCACTTTTTGAAAAAATCTAAGAGAGCTCTAGAGAAGGAATTTTTTTTGTATAATTTAGGAGTTTTTCATCTTTGGAGACAACTTGTTACGTTCTAAGCTTGAAATTACTTCTTATAAGCTCTGAAAATTATTAGAAAATAATTTATTGTGGAAATTAGATTTTATTCCTAGTTCATGAAATTATAGAAAATTGGTGGAAATGAGTATAAAATTAGTATATAATGATCCCAAGGTATTCGAAAATACTATTGAATATAGAATTGCAATTGTTCATGCTAATTCAAATTGAGTTCATGAGGTTTAAGAGGTAGAAAATTCTAAGATGATTAATTAAGAGAAAATATGGTTAAATATTATTATTTTTGTATCCCTAGTGGTTAAATATGAATAAATTGATTGAGTAATATATCAGCTTGTTTTTTTAGATCACGAACAAGTTGGAAGGGAAAGAAATGATATGCTTGTGGCCTAGAAGTGAATTTGTCCAATGAGACGACGTAGGTTGTGGTTTATTATAGAAATTCGGTTTTCCTAATTCTATGCTTATATGTTAATTGAATATTGTTATTCCCTTCAAACACTACTTATTGTTATTGACTGCATTGCATGTTAATTCATGTTGATATTGTTGCGTTGTTGGTGATGATGATGATGATGATATGTAACCCATCATGTTCATTAGGTTGATAATGATTTTGATGTTGATGAGATGATATTGATGTCGATGAAAATATGAAGGGAAAGAGATGATGTGCACCTCTTGCATTCATACATCCATTCATATGCGTGAATGTTCATTTATGATTATATGTTGCGATTAAATTGATAATTGAATTTGACTAAATTTAAATATACATGATTATGAGAATGTATTTTTCTTAAGCGAATTGCATACTTGATTGGCTATCTTTGATTATAAGTTCTGTGATGATCTCTTAACATATGTTTGACTTACTTATTTGTATGGTGTTGGGCCGAGTTGACCTATGATACCTACCAGTATATGTTGTTGTACTGATGCTACTTATGCTCTCTCTTTATTGAGTACAGGGCATGTTCTGACATTTGAGACAAGATTTTGTCTTTAGTTAACAGTTCTAGATTCAACTTAAAGGGTGAGCATCTTGACCGAACAACCTTTGGACCTTTTATCATTGTTCTTATTCCTTGTTTTGGTACAACGTCATTCATATTTATTTCTTGTATTGTACAGTCATTTATAATTTTGACTTGGTTTACTCTTAGATGTTCTTGTATGGTGAATTCATCTCTAGACATAAAAAATAGAGGTTTCTGCACTCTCTTAGTTTGGATTTTAATGTTGATTTGACAGTTAGTAAGTTATTGAGTGAACACTCTTTTAAACTTGTGTAAAACTAAGGATTAATTCAAAGAGGATAAGTTGGTAACACTTGGATTAGTTGAGAGTTTGGGTTAAGTATGGTTATCTCACCATAGTATGGGTGGGTGCCAATCATGACCATTTGGATCATGATAGAGATTGTATTAGAGCACTGGGTTCGTAGATCTCATCATATAAGAACAGGTCAAGTAGAGTCATTCAGACTGCTACAGAGATGTCTATACTTTTCTTTGAGAGGATACTTGGCTTTTGTAAAAGAATTCATTTCTTTATGCTATTACTCGATTCCCAATGGTATCTGGCAATCCAGATTGCTATTTAAATCATCCACTCTTGTTTACAGTGACATGACTTGAAACTGGGCCTTGTCGTATGGGCACCTCAAGCCTAACTTTGACCAGAGAGTGCCCCGTAAACCCAACCTGATCATCACATCAATCTGCAAGAGTTAGAAGAACTCCAAATATACATCAAGATAGCAGAAACCATACTAATGATCATATCTTAGACAGTGTCTAAACATTCTATTTACATCAACATACTACCAACATTCCAAAGTCCACAGTCACCCACAAATGCCTCTACACAAATTTGAAGTCAATATATATATATATATACACACACGTCGGGACAAGACCCTGACAATAGCCAAAACCATATCCAAAACAAGTCTATGACATAAACTAAGGACTATGAAATGCATGATTTTTGAAGTATGAAAGCTCACCACTTCAATTTCAACCACACGAACCACTTGAACACCTGTCACTGCACAGGAAGAGAAGAAGATGCTCTAGACCCTATGTCACGTGGGGACAAAGCGTCCGGAGATAGTTAGAGGTTGGAGAGCTAGCATGTAACTCAAGGATAAGGATAAAATATCATCATCATCATTCAATATTAAATTATCAAATCATATTCAACCACATTTGTATACATAAGCATGCATATAGATATAGCACTTGCCAATCAAAGTAACAAGGCTTAACAACTTTCACGAGGCAATTAATCATAAGACATGAAGTGGAGGACTTCGACCTTCCACACTTATAGATTCAAATATTTCCTATTCGACAAGGGACTTTAACCATATACACACATTCATTAAGCGAGGTACTTTAACCACACACTATTTTATTGGGTAAGGGACTCTAATCTCAAGTCATTTCATTCGTCAAGGGACTCTAACCTCAAGCCATTTCATTAAGCAAGGAACTCTAACCTCAATCCATATTAGATAAGGGACACTAACCCCTAAGCCGGCATACTTAAACAAGGAACTCTAACCTCTTACATTTTTATTAGTCAAGGAACTCTAACCATAAGCCATCGCGACTATCATTAGTTGACATTGGGACTTTAACCCTATGTCCATACATCAACGCACATTCCATTCAATACTGAAAGACTCCAACCCATTTAACCAATTCAACACCATATATGACCACAAGGTCTCATGGGACATTTATCAATCGATCACTCAGATAGACCAATGCCTTGACACATTTCATCATTCAATTCCATTTATGGTCATCTAGAACCTTACAACCCAGTCATTCCTCATCAGCAATCTTATACCACACTTTAGTTCAAACACAATTCAGTTTCATAATTAAGGACTTCAACCTCTTTTTGGCCATCAACCAACAAGGTCATAAATTAACACAATACATGGCTAACAATATATTTACAATACCATTTATCACGTATTCATATTCATTGGGCCATTTCCCTAGTTCAAACATCATCAACATGTGACTAGGCTTTTCATTTAGACATTTTCATAAACACCTTGTGTACATACCTTTATGAAGAGAAAATTCATGGTAGAATTCACTAACATTAGGGTTACTCGTGACCCATTTGGTAAACCACAAGCAACAAACACCCACATATGCAAATCATCACCAATAATATGTATAAACATAAGTTTAAGCAAGAACAAACATTATTCATCATTAGGCAACAAAATTCCTATCATTAAAGACATGGTTTTTGAGTTATTTAACAAGGGAGAGAGTTACATCCCTTAAACAAGATGATATACCAAGAAATGTGACTCCTCTTTGCCTCTAGATAACACCCTCAAAACCCTAGCCTTTAATCTTGTTTTGAGAAGAGCATAGAGGATTTGGAATGTTTTTGTCTTTCCAATGAGGTGTTACGAGGTCATAACACATTATAAAGTAAGGAGACTTAAGGGTTTTAGGGTGGGAAAAGACCATAGATCATTTTGCTAAAAGTTGGAAAATGAACCCACAAAAGGGTATCACTCTCTTAAGTTAATTGTACCCTAGGGTATGAGTGGTACCCTAAATCATCTCTAGGCTTCACCTAGGACTCATATACTGCCCCAGGTATGACCACACACCCTAAACTCGTATTCAAGGGGTACAACTTGTACCCTAAACCGTACCCCTAAATCGTACAAAAAATAGTCCACTCTAGACCAAGAAAACCTTCATATGACTAAGTGGTGTATGACTCATACACTAAGATACGACCAGGAGAGGCCAAGTCGTATTGTGGAAAGTATGATACCCTCATAGGTTATTCAACATACGAGGGGGTAGAAGGGTACAATCATACACAGGTGTACGAGTGGCACACCTAAATCGTATCTTGGTCAGAATTCACAATTCATGAAATTATTCTAAGGGTCCAAAGCTTAGGTGTTTCAATTCTCCTCCACTTGGATCATTCATCCTCGAATGACGGGCAAGGAAGGAATGAACACAAGATAATACACATCAACCAATCTTATAACAATTAGAAAATAAAACACACAACAAAGAGACAAAACACATCACCATCATTATCAATCAACCACTTGTCTCATTAAATTTGGGATTCAAACCCTTTACTTATCAAAACACTTTCTCATTTCACAAGTTAGGGACCATAAACCATTGTATAACAAAGACACAAGTCAAGTTAGAAAGATTAACACCTACCTCAATCATGAGTTTTTATAACGTAAAACAAATGTGGATACTTGGGTTTCATGTCCTCTTAGCTTTCTCGAACTTTTGGTTCTTCCATAGAACCTTCATTGAAGGTACCTCTTTTGTTCGCAACCGGTGAACTTGTCAATATAAGATCCTCACTGAGACCTCCTCAAAGGACAAATAGTCTTAAATACCAATATACTCTAAGGTAAAAACCAAGGAAGGATTATCCACACATTTTCGCAATATAGAGACATTGAAAATAGGGTGAATGGAGTTCAAACTAAAAGACAACTCCAACTCTTAGGAAACATTGCCCACCCTTTTAAAAATCAAGTAGAGAGCAACATATTGGGTACTAAGCTCCCCTTTCTTACCAAATCACATCAGTACTTTCATGGGAGACACCTTCAAGAATATCCATTTGCCAAGATTAAACTCTAAATCCCTATGATTCACATTTGCATAGGTCTTTTGGCGACTTTGAGCGGTTTTCAGTCTCTCATGAATCCCCTTCACCTTCTCTAAGACTTGGTGAACTAAATTGAGGCCAAGCAACTTTCCTACACTAACTTCATACCACTTAATAGGGGAACAACATCTCCTACCATACAATGACTCAAAATAGGCTATGCCAATGCTAGAACGGTAACTATTATTATAGAAAAATTCAATCAAAGGCAAATAGTCATACCAACTACCACCATAATCAATCACACAAGCCCACAACATATCTTTCAATGTTTGGATGGTCCTTTCCACTTGTCCATCTATTTGCGGGTGGAATATGGTACTAAGGCACACCTTACTAACTAAACCTTTTTGGAACGTCCTCTATAAGTGAGACTAGAGCGGAGCCCTACGATCTGAAATGATAGAAGACAGAGAACCATTCAACTTTCAATATCCGCAAGATATAACTTAGCATAATACTCCGCTGAGTAACTAGACCTTACCGGCAAAACATGAGCAGACTTGGTCATCCTATCCCCAATGACCCAAATAGAATCACATTAATTCAGAGATCGAGGAAGACCGGTAATGAAATCTACGTTAATTGCCTCCCACTTCAACTCAGGCAACACAATTTCTTACTACAAACACCCAGGTCTCATGAGCTTAAACTTTACTTGTTGACACACCATACGCTTAGCCACATAGCTAGCCAAATCTCATTTCATATTATTCCACCAATAGAATTCTCTAAGACCATGATACATCTTTGTGGAACCGAGATGAATACGATACCAATATTCATGAGCCTCAACCATAATCCTTTCCATCAATCCATTGACTTTGTGAACATATAACCGACCTTAGTACCTTAAGATACCATGAACACCGTTCATGAAGTCAACAACCATTTATTGACCCACATTACTCTTAATCTACATTAGTGCGGAATCTAACACTTGTTTTTCCTTGATTTCAACAAAAAGAGATGAATGATACCGGATGTACAAACACATAACTATTATTAAAGTCCATAAGATGAACTCTAAGATTAGCGATACGGTAAATATCCTTCACCAATTCTAGATTATCCTTATTCACATAGGCCAAACTCCCCATGGACAATCAACTAAGAGCGTCGACGACTACATTAGCTTTTCCTAGATGGTAATGAAGACCCATGTCATAGTCCTTCAATAATTCAAGCCACCTTTTTTTCCTGAGATTCAACTCTTTTGAGTAAATTCATAGTAAACACTCTTATGATCAGAAAAAATATCAACACGAACCACATAGAGATAATGTAGCCAAATTTTCATAGCAAAAACCACAACTAACAATTCCAAGTCATGAGTAGGGTAGTTCTTCTCATGAACTTTTAGTTTCCTGGAAGCATAGGCCACTACCCTACTATACTGTATCAATACAAAACCAAGCCCAATACAAGAAGCATCACAGTATACAACAAAACCATCATTACCCTCACACGCATCCGATCATAAGAACTTGACCTTCTTCTGGGTCAACTTAGTCAATGTGGTAGCTATAGTAAAAAATCTCTCCACAAATCTCCTATAGTAACCAGCTAAAACCAAGAACCTCCTATTATCGATTGGAGTCACAGGTAGAGGCCACTTCTTAACCGCCACAACCTTTTGAGGATCTACCATAATCCTTTCACTAGAGATAATATGACCAAGGAAAGTCACAACCTTCAACCAAAACTCACACTTAGAGAACTTAGCATACAAATGATGATCCCTCAAAGTTTATAACACAGCACGAAAGTGATTGACATGATCCACCATGCTTTTATAATAGAATAAGATATCATATATGAAGACAATAATAAATAAGTCCAAGAATAGATGAAAAGCCCTATTCATCAAATCCATGAATGTCGTCGGGGAATTGGTCAATCCAAAGTACATGACTAGGAACTCATAGTGACCATACCGAGTCCTAAAGGCAGTCTTAGGGACATCCACTTCCCCAATCTTAAGTTGATGATAACACGACCTAAGATCAATCTTAGAGAAACACTTGGCACCTTGAAGTTGATCAAACAAGTCATCAATTCTAGGAAGAGAATATTTATTATTTATGGTCACTTTGTTCAACTAATTATAATCAATTCACGTATGAAGGGAACTATTCTTCTTGCACACAAACAACAGGGGAATATCCCAAAGAGACACATTAGGATAGATAAAACCTTTATTGAGGAGGTCTTTTAATTACTCCTTAAGCTCCTTCAACACTACCGGATACATTCTATAAGGAGGGATAGAAATAGACTGAGTGTCCAGAATAAGATCAATCCAAAAATCAATTTCCTTATCAAGAGGAATATAGGGAAGATTATTAGGGAAAACCTTGGGAAACTCGTTAACCCTGGGAATAGATCCTAGAGAATTTTCTTTCGAGTTAGAATCTTTAACTCGGTCCTAGAGATATAAACACCCTTTACAGATCAACCTTTAGGTCTTAATATAAGACGTAAATCTCCTCTTGGGCACTAAAGAACCACCTTCCCATAAAATGACTAGCTCATTAGGGAATTTAAGCACGACTATATGGGTTTGATAGTCTAAGGAAGCATAGAACGAGTGCACCTAATCCATCTTAAGAATAACATCAAAATCAACCATGTCCATCTCTTTCAAATCCACAAGAGTTTCTCAACCACTAACAGATACCACCCACCCCCTATAGACTCTTTTAACAACCACATAGTTCCCTACCAATATAGAAATAGAAAAAGGAACCGACAGACTCGTGGGACCAAAACCCAAATGCATAGCCATAAATGGGGTCACATAAGAAAGAGTAGACCCTAGATCAAGTAAACAATACACATCACAATATAAAAGTTTCAACATACCCGCAACAACATCAGGAGATACCTATGAATCCTAGCTAGTAGCAAATGCATACAAATGATTTTGGCCAACGCAAGTACAAGAAACAAAAGCAGAAGCAGACATAGCACCCTTCGGTGCAAGAGTAAATGACATATAAATAGAGGCCTTATTGGCCCTAGAAGCAGCTAGAGAAGGGAAATCTCGTTGTGTGTGACCAATTTGGCCACATCTAAAACATTTGTTTCGCCCTTTCTCACAAAGACCATGATGAGGCTGACCATAGAATCTATAAGATGGGTAGGATAGAGCTGACTAAACCCCACCAATCTGAGATCGAGCACTCATTTCCCCGAACCCACTAGCAAACTAAAATTGATGATTACTCAACAATTTTAGGTAAAGAGCACTGCCCGAAGAAAAATAACCAGAACTCCCCCGCTTCTTCCATGACCACTTGCCACCGTCTCTACTACTATGCTAAAAAGGTCTAAACTTTTTTCCATGCCTTTCACTAAAGTAAACTAGTTTTTTTATCTTTTCTTCCACTTATTGCATATACACGATCAACCTAGAGATGTCTATGTTTTCAATCAGTAAAGATGCCTTGATCTTAAACACCAACTCATTGGACAATCCCGAAACAAACTTATGCATTCTAGCCCTCACGCTAGAAACCATCTCGGGAGCATACCTAGACAACTGATGGAAATTCAAGGCATATTTCTGAATGGACATCCTCCCTTACTTCAAGTTCACAAACTATTCTGCATTTGTCTCCCTCAACTCTTAAGGAAAGAAATGATCAAAGAAAGCCTCAGAGAAAGCCTCCCACATAGAAGAATCAACATCCACACCTTTAGACAATTCCCACCCTTCATACCATTAGTACACCATATCTTTCAACTGGTAGGAAGCAAACTCAACAGTCTCAACCGCTAAAGCATGCATGATTCACAGGATCTTCTCCATTTCATAATTAAAGCCTTGAGGATCCTCCTCAACCTTCATACCCAAGAACAAAGATGGGTTCAATCTTATAAATTGGCCAACTATTGTGGCCTTAGAAGAAACAATAGTCGAAGCACTAAAACTCAGCAACAAAACTCAGCATTAGAAGCATCCCCAAGTAGTTGAGTATGAGTGTCACTCTTATAAGTAGGGTTAGTAGGGACTGTTGGAACTATAAGAGAATGGTTAAAAACTGCAGACCTAGCCTGGGTCTAGACCCTAAAAGTTAAACAAGCTTCGTCTATAGGGCCATCAAAAGGGTTTGCCTATGTATTAGATCATCTTGGAGGCATAATCCAAAAGGTAGCAAATGGAAATTAGAAAAATCCAAGACCTTAGACTCTATAGATTAAGATTGAAACACAAGAAAGGGACCAACATACCTGGTTGTTTTGAGAAGTGTAGTGAGGATTTGGAATGTTTTTTCCTTTCCACTAAGGTCTTTGGAGGCCACAACATATTATATAGTAAGGAGACTTAAGGGTTTTAGAGTGGGAAAAGACCATAGATCCCTTGGTTATAAGTTGGAAAATGAACCCACATGAGGGTACGACTCTCTCAAGTCAATCTTACCCTAGGGTACGAGTGGTACCGTAAATTATACCCTAGGATTCACCTAGGACTCATACACTACCCAAGGTACGACCATACACCCTAGGTTCTTATTCAAGTGGTACAACTTGTAACCTAAACCGTACCATTAACTCATACAAAAAATAGTCCACTCTAGACCAATAAAACCTTCTATACGACTAAGTGGTGTATGACTCATACACTAAGATACAACTAGGAGTGGCCAAATAATATTGTAGATATTATGCTACCCTCATAGGTTGTTCAACATATGGGGAGGGGGTAAAAGGCTACGACTCTTACTCAAGCATACGGGTAAGGCAAGAATGCATAATTTATTAGATTATTCTAAGGGTCCAAAGCCTAGGTGTTTCAATTCTCTACCACTTGGATAATTCATCCTCGAATAATGGGTAAGGCAAGAATGAACACAAGTTAATACACATTAACCAACCTTATAACAATTAGAAAATAAAACACACAACAAGAACATAAAACACATCACCATCATTATCAATCAACTATTTGTCTCATTGACTTTGGGACTCAAACCCATTACTTATTGAAACACTTGCTCATTTCACAAGTTAGGGACTTTAACCCGTTGTCTAATAAAGACACAAGTCAACAAAGGAAGATTAACAAAAACCTCAATCTCGAGTTTTTAAATGGAAAATAAATGTGGATACTTGGACTTTATGTCCTCTTCCATGTCCCAAGTAGATACCTCAGACTTTTGGTTCCTTTATAGAACCTGCACCAAAGGCACCTCTTTTGTTCGTAATCGGTGAACTTGTTGATCTAAGATCCTCACTGGGACCTCCTCCTAGGACAAAGCATTCGAAATACCAATATCATTTAAGGGAACAACCAAGGAAGTATCACCCATATATTTTCTCAACATAGAGACATACAAAATAGGGTTAATAGAGTTCAAACTAGAAGGCAACTCCAACTCATAGGAAATATTACCCACCCTTTTTAAATTAAAGTAGGGACCAACATACCTGGTACTAAGCTTCTTATTCTTACGAATAGCATTAGTCCCTTTATGGGATACACCTTCTAGAATACCCATTCGCCAACATTAAACTCTAAATCCCTATGCCTCACATCTGCATAGGATTTTTGGTGTCTTTGAGAAGGTTTCAGCCTTTCACAAATCACCTTCACCTTCTTTTAGGCTTGGTAATCTAAATCGATGCCAAGAAACTTACCCTCATTAACTTCATACAACCCAATAGGAGAACGACATCTGCTACCATACAATGCCTCAAAAGGGACTATGACAATGCTAGAGTGGTAATTATTATTCTAGATGAATTCAATTAAAGAAAAATGGTCATGCTTGCTAACACCATAATCAACCAGACAAGCCCGTAACATATCTTCCAATATTGGGATAGTCCTCTATACTTATCCATCCGTCCATGGGTGGAACACAGTACTAAGGCATACCTTAGTACCCAAACTTTTTTGGAACAGCCTCTAAAAGAGAGATGAAAATGGAGTACCATAATCCAAAATGATAGAAGATGGAGCACCATGCAACTTCACGGTCTCTTCAAGATATCACTTAGCATAATTATCCACCGACTAACTAGTCTGTCCAGCAAAATATGAGCAGAATTGGTCATCCTATCCACAATAACCCAAATAGAATTAGATTGATTTTAAGACTAAGGAAGACTGGTAACAAAATCCATGTTGATTGTCTCCTACTTCAACTCGGGCAACATAATTTCTTAGTACAAACCCCGAATCTCATGTGCTCAACCTATACTTGTTGAAACATTATACATTTAGCCATATAGCTAGCCATATCTCATTCCATATTATTCAACTAATAGAATTCTCTAAGACCATGATACATCTTTATGGAATCAGGATAAATAACATATCGAGATTCATGAGCCTCGACCGTTATCCTTTACCTTAATCCATCAACATTGGGAATATATAGCCCACCTTGATACCTCAAGATACCATCACCACCAATCACGAAGTCAATAATATTTTGTTAATATACATTACTCTTAATCTTTATAAATTTGGAATCCAACACTTATTTTTCCTTGATTTCAATAACAAGAGATGAAAGCAATACCGAATGTACAAACACACCACCATTATCTGTGTCCGTGACATGAACTATAGGATTAGACAAATAGTGAATATCTGTTACCGATTCCCTCTTATCCTATTCCACATGGTCCAAACATCCTATGGAAAATCAGTTAAGAGCATTGGCAAATACATTAGCTTTTCCTAGATGGTAATGAAGACTCTTGTCATAGTCCTTCAACAATTTGAGCCACCTCATTTTCCTGAGATTTAAATCCTTTTAAGTAAACACATACTGAAGACTCTTATCATCAGAAAAGATGTCAGCATGAACCCCATAGAGATAATGTCGCCAAATTTTTAAAGCAAAAACCTTGGCTAATAACTCCAAGTCATGAGTAGGGTAGTTCTTCTCATGAACTTTTAATTGCCTAGAAGTATAGGCCACCACCCTACTATATTGTATCAATACACAACCAAGCCCAATACGAGAAGCATTTCAATAGACCACAAAACTATCATTACCGTCAGGCAAAGTAAAAACTAGAGTCGAAGTCAATTTAACTTCTCAAAACTACCCTCACACTTATCCGATCATAAGAAAATAACCTTTTTTTTGGGTCAACTTATTCAATGGGGTAGCTTTAGTTGAAAAATATCTACAAATCTCCTATAGTAACTGTCTAGACCCAAGAAGTTTTTTATATTATTTAGAGTCGCATATCTGGTCCACTTCTTAACCGCTGTAACCTTTTGAGGGTCTACCATAATCCATTCAATAGAGATAACATAACCAAGGAAAGTCATATCCTTCAACCAAAAATAACACTTAGAAAATTTGGAATACAAATAATGGTCCCTCAAATTTTGCAACATAGCACGAAGGTGATTGACATGATCTACCTCTCTTTCAGAATAGAACAAGATATCATAAATGAAGACAATGACAAAAAAGTCCAAGAACGGATGGAAGATCCTATTCATCAGATCCATGAATGCTATTGAGGCATTGGTCAATCCAAAGGACATGACTAGGAATTCATAGTGACTATACCGGGTCCTAAAGGTAGTCTTAGGGATATCCACCTCACTAATCTTAAATTAGTGTGAACACGACCTAAGATCAATCTTAGAGAAAAATTTGGCACCTCAAAGTTGATCAAACAAGTCATGAATTCTAGGAATAGGATATTTATTCCTTATGGTAACTTTGTTCAACTGATGATAATTAATGCACATACAAAAAAATCATCTTTCTTGTGCACAAACAACAAAGGAGCACCCCAAGGAGACACATTAGGACCGATAAAACCTTTATTTAAGAAGTATTTTAATTGCTCCTTAAGCTCCGTCAACTCTGCTGAAGCTATTCTATAAGGAGGGATAGAAATTAGATGAGTGTCCAATATAAGATAAATTCCAAAATCAATCTCCCTATAAAGAGTAATACCGAGAAGATCATTGGGGAAAATCTTGGGACACTCATTAACCATAAAAAAAATCCTAGAGAAGTCTCTTTCAAGTTAGAATCCTTAACTCAGACCAAGTGATATAAACACTATTTATAGGTCAACTTTTGGGCCTTAAAATAACAAATAAATCTCCCCTTGGGAACTAAAAAACCATCTTCCCATACAATGACTGGCTCATTAGGGAATTTAAACACGACTGTAATGATCTAAAAATCTAAGAAAGCATAGCACGAGTGCAGCCAATCCATCCCTAGAATAATATCAAAATCAACCATGTCCAACTCTATCAAATCCATAAGAGTTTCTCTACCACAAAAAGATACCACCCACACCCTATAGACTCTTTTAATAACCATAGTGTCTCCTTCTAGAGTAGAAACCAAAATAGGAACCGATAGACTCAGGACCAAAACCAAAAAATATAGCCACAAATGGGGTCACATAAGAAAGAGTAGACCCTGGATCACGCAAAAAATATACATCACGGGAGAAAAGTTTCAACATACCCATGACAATTGGGAGACACCTCAGAATCTTGGCGTGTAGTAAGTGCATATAAATAATTTTGTCCAGTGTCGATACTAGAAATAAAAAAAGAAGCAATCATAGCACCCTTCAGTGCAGGGGTAAAAAACATAGAAATAAGGGCCCTGTTAGCCCAACAAGTCACTGAAGAAGGGCAATCTTGTTGCATATAACCAATCTGACCATATTTAAAACAATAGTTCCGCCTCTTGTCATGATGAACATGATGAGGTTAACCACATAATCTACAAGGTGGGTAGGATGGAGCTGATTGAGCCCCACTAAATTGAGATTGGGCACCCATTGCTCAAAACTTACCACCAAACTGAGACTGATGATCACCTAACAAGTTTAGGTAAGGAGCACTACACTCATACACTGCCCAAGGTATGATCACATACCCTAGACTCATATTCAAAGGCTATAACATATACCCTAAAACATGCCCTTGACTCATACCAAAAATAATCCACTCTAGACCAAGACAACCTTCTATACAACTAAGTGGTGTACCACTTGTACACTAAGATATAACCAGTAGAGGCTAATTCATAAGAAAGGGGAGGGGTACAAGGGTAAGACACGTACACAAGTGTATAAGTGACACACCTAAATTTTATCTTGGTCATAATGCATAATTCATATGATTATTCATAGGGTCCAAAGCCTAAGTGTTTCACACATATAGTGATTACTCATCCACCAGAGTCGTAGCAGTTGTATCTACCATAGTTGTAGCAGCACTACCTGCAATGTTACTAAGGGCCATAGTCTGGGGCAGGCGTTGAGTTCGAGGTAGATCAAGGAGGGGAGGATAGGGAACAACACTTATTATGGGTGGAGCACAAGAAGGCATAATACTAGTAAGACAATAATCACCATCCATTTTTCCATAACCTTAAAATAAAGAGGAGATGATAGCTCTAGAAAAATGGTGCCAACCCCAAGTGGTGCAACTTTATTGCCTTTATCTACAAAAGTGATTCAATAAGTGTTGGGGTTCTTGGGTAGCTTAGTTGTTATTGGATACACTCTGGTTATTTTGACTATTTTGCCCACAGCCTTGCAATATCCCACTGCATTAGTACTAAGAATGGATGAAAGCACTTAAATATGAGTGTATGCTCAATAGGTACTTTGGCCAGTACATAGTAGTACATACTAGTACATAGGTATAACACATACTAGTCATAAAGGAAGAAATACACATAGATAGATATCATATCAAAATAAATAATGCTATATGTAATACCCTAGGTTTTTGGTCATCAAATTTTTTTCTAGTTTTGAGATTTCTGCCCTCGCAACAACTCACCTGAAGAGTCATAATGTGTCTTGATGATTCAAGTGACCTTAGTTGTAAGGTGTCTAGTGAATGTGCTTGGGCTTCTATCTTGGGTACGACTTAGGGATATGAGTCAAAAAGACTCATAACGAGTCATTAGGGTAGAATCATAACCAAATCAAAAATTAAGTGGCTAGGTTCTAATTTGAGTATGAGAAACTCACTATGAGATGTAAGGACTTATTATGAATCATTGGGTGCAAATCGTAGGATGTCCAACATTTAGCTAATTGTGTTTTGTATTGACTACGACTGGACCCTATGAGTCATAGGGTGTCATTACGAGTGGTATCAGTTGAGTCATAGGGTCAACAATGGGTGAGGGTTCTAAAGACTATCTTGGTTATGACTCATTGTGACAAGTTATAAGGAGTGGCTACGAGTCACTAGTTGACTCGTAGTCAGTGGTGGTACTTTTTTAGCTTTTAAGTAAGGGGCATTTTGCAAATTTCCCCTCCTACCCAAATTAAAAACCACATTATATAACCCCTTTAGGGTATTATTAGCACACAAAAACAACATAAGTAACTTCTCAAACACTCCAAAAAAGACCTCTAAATTCCCTAAAGCAAGTCAAGCTAGGGTTTCATCAAGTTGGTCATCTAAGGGCTCAATGGGTAATTTCTCTCCAAATTTCTAAGTGTTTAAGACATGTTACTCTTCCCTCATTGTTAATTTTTTAAAAGAATGCGCTTTGAAGTATTGTTCATGAGATGATTTTGTTAGTTTTGAAGCAATGGTTGGGTTTTTTGAATGTTTATGAATTGAACAATGCTTCTCATGGTTTATATATGATTTTTATTCTTTAATTATGGTTTTGAACATGTGGGTGCATGGGACCAATGAATAAACTAGAGAATAATAATTTTCCTAAACTTGTGATTTTTTAAGTGATTATGACCCCAACCCCATAATGTGAAATTGGTTTTTAATTATGAGAAATATGGGAATTTGTAAAATTGAACTAGTCATGAACTATTGCATGATATAAAGAGGTATTTCAAACACAATGGTCTAATTTAATAAACAAAGAGAGTCGGTGTTACCCTGCCATGTATTAATGAACAAATAGAGTTATTTTTTCCCAAGTTAATGGAAATTGTTTTGACATATTATTATTACCTTGCAGGTATAGTTGGTATGACGATACCAATAATGTATTAATATGGTTCAAAGAATGGGATTGTATTATACTTGTTTTAATTGGTTTCTAATAAGGGTTGTGTAGCTAAGTCATGAAAGTGGAGGTCTAAGTGACTGATACTGGAAATTGTGTTTACCGATATAGGGGTTAAAGTGACAAGAGAGGTTCCAGCCCCCTCATTATTATTCCATAATTATGGAGGTTTGAGTCCCCTATAAATCATTACATGATTGGGTGCTTAAGACATCTTAGTATATGATTGGGAGGTTTACGTCCCCCATACATATATGAGATTATTCTCCAATTTGTATGGCTACATGCACTGGGGCCTGACTAGGGGGTGGGAGCTAGGGTCCATATAGCCTATGGATATATATTATGATGGTTAAGCTACACAATCCAGGTTAAAGTTTTGAAATACATGGAATCCCTATTCGTTATCCCAGCATATGATATATATATGTATATGCATTGGATTATATGCATTGGTTTGACTGGTGATATACTATTGATCATGTCATTATGTTTTTCTTATACCTGAGTTATATGCTAGTGTTCACCCCGCTAATCATCTTTGGGCGTTATATGCACTCACGATGCAGAAATTGGTCATACTTCCACTCTTCTTGCTTAATGATTAGGATTTGAGATTATCTTGTTAGTTGTTATTGAAGTGATGAGCTTCCATAAATCAAAAGACTACATTTCATGTTTTGGTATTGTATGTCTCAGACTATTTAGACTTGTTTTTGGAAATTGTGGGGGGCATGTCCTGACACTTTATTGATACTTAGTTTTGATTTCTTGTTAGAAGGCTTTGTTTGAATTACTTTGGTTATTAGGTGGTGTTAGTCGGTTGGTTGGTTGATCACTGTTGTCAATTATAGACATGTATTAAACTTTTCTTAAGCTATTACATGCTATCATGTTATATATTCAGAATTTATTCGACCTTGGGTTATGATGTGTTTGGTTTTTATCGGTGTAGGGGTGATCTCCGATCCATGTGGGACTTGAAATATCCATCATGGCTAGGCCCTAGTTTTTGTCATGACAGAGATGGTATTAAAGCCTAGTTTAGTTCCATTGGGTGTCTAACAAAGTCGTGTGAAGTAGAGTCTTGTTTATGGATTTATAGTGCGCCAAACTTATAGGGGAGAGGCTATGAGGTATTTAGGAATATTTCTCTTTTTTGTTATTTTATTTCAAGCAGTAGAGTCTAAGGTCTTGAATCTTCTCAAATTCCTATGTGTTCACTTTTTAGATCATACCTCCTAGAAGATCTAACGCTCGTGAAAACTCCTCTATCCTATCTAAGGATAATATAGACAAAGCTCGTCCAACTCTAATAGTTCAGACCTAGTTTAGGGTATTTGTATCTGATTGTCCAGAGAAAGCTCCATCGGTTCCCCTTATCTCTCCTCAGGAAACTCAAGTAGATATGTCTAATGTTGAGTTTCGCTAGTCGATTCATTTCCTTACCTAATTGGTGGCTTCCCAAATTGAGCCTGTTGCTTCTATGACTTCATCATCTGAGACCACTGGGGTTGCCAATTCATGAGCTTAAGTCCTCTTATTTTCATTAGTTCTAAATTTAAGGAAGATCCTCAAAACTTTATTGATGAGATGGAAAAGATCTTCCATGTGATACATACTGCTAACGTAGAGGGTGTAGAGTTCGCTGCTCATTAATTGAAGGATGTGGCATACCAATGGTATGAGAAGTGTGACCAGTCTAAGGGTAATGATAATGAGTCTGATTTATGGGATAATTTTTTGAGTGCTTTTCTTTATAATTTCTTTCCTCAAGTGTTAAGGGAGGTAAGGGCCAAGGAATTTGTGAATCTAAAACAGGCAAGATGTCAGTAAAGAAGTATGCCTTGAGGTTATATCAGTTCTCACGTTATGCCCTTGAATTTATGTCTAGCATGAGTGTTAGAATAAGGTAGTTTTCTTGGAGGTTGTTTGATGAGTTGATCTTGGAGAGCAAGGTTGCCTTGTTAAACAAGGATATGGACATATCTAGACTTGTGGTGTATATGAAACAAGTGGATAAAGAAAAAGAAGATGCAAACAGAGATAAAAGAAAGGCAGAATAAGAAGTTGTGCTATTTGGATCAGGGTGGAGGTCAACAACAATATGGTAGAGATAGTGGGAAGTGGTCTAAGAAGAAGTGAGGCAATTGTGGTTCTTAATCTATGGCTAGTTCTCCTTATTCAAAACCGTTGGGTGAACATCGTTCTTAGTATGATAGTGGGTTTAGATCATTAGGAGCCCAGTCATAAGCTAGTGGATCTCAGTCATCTTACTCATATCCTTCTTGCAGATATTTTGGTCAAGTACATCACACATTTTATGACTAAGTGAGGAATAAGTGCTTTAAATATGGTCACCCTGGTTATTTGTAGAGGGATTGTCCTTCTAAGGTTGGTTCTAGGGCAAATAAGATTCTTATTGCTACTTCATCTGCTCCTGTACCAAAGGGTGCTACTTCTGCTTCCGGCTCCGGTACTAATCGAAATCGTCTATATGCTCTTGCCACTCACTAGGATTCAGAGGTATCCCCTGATGTTGTTACTGGTAAATCTTTTTTCATGATGTATATTTTATACTTGATCCCAGTTTTACTATTTTATGTGACCCCTTATATGGCTATTCATTTTGGGTATGATCCTAAGGGTATTCTGAATCCTTTCTTTGTTTCCACAATAATGGGTGATTCAATTGTTGAAAGAAGAGTCTATAGTGGTTGTGTGAAATTGGTTCATGGTAGGAAGACCTTAGTGGATTTGATAAAGTTGGAAATATTAGACTTTGATGTGATTTTGGGGATGGATTGGTTGCATTCGTGCTATGCATCTTTTGATTCTTTAACCTGAAAGGTTAGTTTTCATATCCTAAATAAGCCGATAAAAGTAGTTTACTAAGGACTAAGGGAAGGTTTATCTTGTATCTTAGAGCCTAAAAATTGGTTTCCAAAGGATGCCTTTATCACTTAGTGCATGTTAAGGATTCTAAATCTGAAGGTCCTTCTTTGCAGACCATCTCTGTAGTCTGTTAATTCCCTGAGGTGTTCCCCTACAATCTTCCTAGCATCCTCTAATAGGGAAATCACTTTTTGGATTGATTTTCTTCTAGACACTCGACCTATATTTATTCCTCCTTATAGGATGCCTAAATATCATTTGAAAAAAGGGTTTTATCCACCCTAGTATGTCTCCATAGGGTGATTATGTGCTTTTCGTTCATAAGAAGTATGGTTCCCTTCGAATGTGTATTGATTACCGCCAATTGAATAAAGTAACCGTAAAGAATAAGCATCTACTTCCAAGGATTGATGATCTCTTTGATCATCTTTAGGGTGTTAACATCTTTTCCAAAATTGATCTTTGATCTAGGTACCATCAGTTAAAGATAAGGGAGGTGGATATCCCTAAGACTTCTTTTCGGATAATGTATCATCATTTTGAATTTTTTGTGATGTTCTTTGGTTTAACCAATGCCCCAACCGTGTTTATAGAACTTATGAATTGGGTTTTCCATTAGTTTTTGGATTTGGTCATGATTGTCTTTATTGATGATATTTTGGTATATACTAAGAGAGAGGTAGATTATGTCTATCACCTATGCATAGTGTTGCAGAGACTAAAGGATCAACGGTTGTATGCAAAGTTTTCTAAGTGTGAGTTGTAGTTGAATATTGTGATATATCAGGGTCATGTTGTTTCAAGTGAAGGGATCATGGTGGATCTCCCAAAGGTTGTGGTGGTTAAGAAGTGGCCTATACCCATGACTCCATCCGATATTTGGAGATTCTTAGGTTTACCTGGCTATTACAGAACATTTGTGAAAAGTTTGTCTTCTATCGCTGCCTCATTGACTAAGTTGACTTAGAAGATGATGAAATTCTTATGGTCTGATGCTTGTGAGGATATTTTTTAGAATCTGAAGGATAAGTTGACTTCAGCTCTGATCTTGGCTTATCCTGAAGGCACTAATGGTTTTGTTGTCTATTGCGATGCATCCCGAGTTGGACTAGGTTATGTGTTGATGTAACATGTCAATGTGGTTGTTTATGCCTCTAGATAGTTGAAGGTTCATGAGAAGAATTAACCAACCCATAATTTGGAACAGATAGCTATGGTGTTTGCATTAAAAATTTGTCAGAATTATTTGTATGGGGTACATTTTGACATTAATTCTAATCATAAGAGCCTGCAATACATGTTCACCCAGAAGGAATTGAATCTCAAGAAAAACAGAGACGTCTTGAGTTGTGTAAGGACTATGACATGAGTCTTCACTATCATCTAGGTAAAGCTAACATGGTTGTTGATGCTTGTTGCAGGTTGTCAATAGAAAGCTTATCTCATGTAGATGGGAAGACGCAATATTTAGTAAAGGATATTCACTGTCTGTCAAATGTAGGAGTTCGTCTCTTAGATTTCGAGGATGGTGGTATAATTATCCAAGAGGTGGAGAGGTCATCTCTTGATGCTGAAGTAACGGACAAGCAAGTGTTGGATACTATTCTGATGCAAATCAATAATAATGTAGGTAGGCACAAAGTGATGGTTTTTGAGATTGGTGATGATGGTATCTTAAGGTACCAAGGCAGACTGTGTGTTCCTGATACTGATGGATTGCGAGGAAGAATTTTAGTTGAAGCTCATGAGTCGTATTACACTATTCTTCCTTGTTTGATGAAAATGTATCATGATCATAAGCAAATTTATTAGCAGAATAATATAAAGCGAAATATGGCCAATTTTGTGGCTAAGTGCATGGTGTGTCAGCATGTGAAGTAGAGAACTTGAGGCCCAGAGGGTTAACTTAAGTGATTGAGTTATAGGTGTGGAAATAGGAAATAGTCATTATGGATTTTTTACCAGTCTTCCACAGTCTCTCCAATGATTTAATTCAATTTGGGTCATCATGGACAGGATGACTAAGTTTTCTCACTTCTTGCCACTGAGGACAAATTTCTTTTCTGATGATTATGCCAAATTTTTCATTAGGGAGATCATGAAATTGCATGACACACCATTTTCCTTCATATCTAATTGGGGTACTCAATTCTCATCTCACTTTTGAAGGTCCTTCTAGTGAGGTTTGGGGACTAAGGTAACCCTTAGTACTACTTTCTACCCGTAGACAAATAGGCAAGCAGAAAGGATAATTTAGGTCTTGGATAATATGCTTTGGTCTTGAATATTTAATTATGGGGGTGGTTGGGTTGACGTCTTTCCCCCCATAGAATTTCGCTAGAACAACAGTTATCACTCTAGCATTGGTATGGATCCATTTAAGGCCTTATATGGTAGAAGGTGTAGGTATCCTATTGGGTGGTTTGAGGTTTGTAAAAATAAGTTGTTTAGACCTTACTTGGTTCACCAAGATGTGGAGAAAGTGAAGGTGATTAAGGATAGACTTAAGGCCACCCACGAGCGCTAAAAGTCCTACGCGGATGTTAGACAAAGGGAGTTAGAATTCAGTTTTAGTGATTGGAGTGATGCGGTTTGGTAATAATTGGAAGCTCAGTCCCTGTTATGTCGGTCCGTACTTAGTGTTGAATAGGATTAGTAATATAGCATGTGAACTGGAGTTGCCTTCTAGTTTGAGCTTCATTCATCTGGTGTTTCATATTTTGATTTTGAGAAAGTGCATGGTTGATCCTTTGATGGTAGCTCCTTTAGATGAGGTGGGCATTTTGAATTCCTTGTCATACAAGGAGGTCCCAGTTACGATATTGGATTGTCAAGTCCATTAATGGGGGGACAAAGGGCGTGTCTTTGAAAAAGGTTCTTTGGAGAAACAAAGAGGTTGAGGAAGCTACTGGGGAAATCGAGGAGGACATGAAGTCCAAGTATCCATTCTTTTTTCCCATTCTAGGTAATTATGCTTAAGGTATATGTATTCTTTAACATCTTTATTTTTATGACTTTGTTAAAGGAAAGAGTGATTTCCTTGGCATCTTTGTTTTCTGTCATTGTTAAAGGTAAGAATAGAGGCATATAAAGTCAAACTCTGCTAATAAAAGTTGTCCTATCATTTTAGGACGAATGATCCAAAGGGGCGAGTATGTAATGCCCCGAGTTTTTGGTCCTCAAAAGCGTTTTCGAGTTCTGAGCTTTATGCCCTAGTAACGACTCATTTGACGGGTCATAACCTATTTTTATGTATCAGGTGACCCTAGTCATAGGTTGTCTAGTGAATAATGCTTGGGTTGCTTTCCTTGGTATGACTTGGGGATACGAGTCATAAAGACTCATAACGAGTCATTTGGATGGAATCATAACCAAATCCTAAATCAAGTGGCTAGGTTCTTCTGTAAGTACGAGTGGCTCACTATGAGCCATATGGACTAGTTATGACTCATTGGGTGCAAATCATAGGATGTTCAGTGATTACCCAATCAGGTTCTGTGTTTACTATGAATGGACCCTATGAGTCATAGGGTCTCATTACAAGTAGTATTAGTTGAGTTTTAAGGTCAATAGTTCGTGAGGGTTGTACAGACTGCCTTGGTTATGACTTGTTGTTATAAGTCATAAGGAGTGTCTATGTGTCACTAGTTGACCCGTAATCAATGGTGGCACTTTTTCATCTTTTAAATTAGGGTCCTTCTGGATATTTCCCCTCCTAACCAAATTAAAATCCACGTCTTATAAACCTTTTAGGGTGTCATTAGCACTCAAAATCTATCTAAGTAACTTCTCAAACACTCCAAAAAGGCTCTCTGAATTCCCTTAAGCAAGTCAATCTAGGGTTTCATCAAGTTGGCTATCTAAGGGATCAAGGGTCGATTTGTCTCGAAATTTCTTGTTGTTTAAGGCATGTTATTCTTCTCTTATTGTTAATTTTTTAAAAGCATGTGTTTTAAAGTATTGTTCGTGAGATGTTTCTGTTGATTTTGAAACAACTGTTGGATTTTTTTTTTTGATGTTTTTGAATTGAGCAATGTTTCTCATGCTTTATATTTGATTTTTAATACTTTAATTATGGTTCTGAACATGTGGGTGCATGGGTACATTGAATGAACTAGCTATAATGTGAAATTGGTTTTTAATTATGAGAAATGTTTGAGTTTGTAAAATTGAACTAGTCTTGAACTATTGCATGATATAAAGAGGTATTTGAAACACAATAGTCTAATTTAATGAACAAAGGGAGTCGTTGTTCCTCCACCTTATATTAATGAATAAACAAAGTTATTTTTTTCAAGGTAATGGAAATTATTTTGGCATGTTGTTATTACCTTGCAAGTGTAGTTGGTATGATGATACCAAAAATATATGCCTTAATGGGGAATATGATTCAATGAATGGGATTGTGTGATACTTGTTTTAATTGGGACTAATAAGGGTTGTGTAGCTGAGACGTGAAAGTGGAGGTCTGAATGACTGATACTGGAAACCACATTTGCTGACGTAGGGATCAAAGTGACTAGGGAGGTTCGAGTCCCCAATCATTATTATTCCATGATTAGGGAGGTTCGAGTCCCCCATGCATATATATGAGATGATTCTTTGATTCTTGCGGCTACATGCACTGGGGCCCGACCAGGGGGTGAGAGCTAGGGCCCATATAGCCCATGGGTACTTGTTATGATGGTTGAGCTACACAATCCAGGATAAAGTTTTAAAATGCATGTTAAGCCTTGTTCCGTATCCCGGCATGTGATATATATATATATGTATTGGATTATGTGCATTGGTTTGAATGACGTTAAACTATTGATCATGTCATTCTATATCCTTATCCCTAAGTTAGGTTCTAGTATTCACCCTACTAACCGTCTTTGGATGTTGTTTCCTTGTGAGATACAGGAATTGGTCATACTTTTACTCTTCCTGCTCAGTGATTAGGATTTGGGATCAGCTCCTGAGTTGATATTGTAGTGGTGAGCTTCCATACATCGGACGACTATATTTCATGTTTTGGTATCTTATGTCTTACACTTTTTAGAGTTGTTTTTGGCTATAGTCGGGGTCCTGTCTAGACACTTTGTTGATATTCAATTTTAATTCATTGTTATAAGGCTTTGTTTGGATCACTATGGATACTGGGCCATGTTGGTCGGTTGGTTGGCCGGTCACCGGTCATTCGACATGCATTAAACTTTTCTTAAGCTATTGCACACTATCTTGTTATATGTTCAAAATTCATCTGACTTGGATGTGTTTGTTTTGGTTAGCTGTAGGGGTGATCTCCTATCCATGTAAGACTTGAGATATTTGTCACAGCCAGGCCCTAGTTCGGGTCATGACAATAGAGAAGTACAAGGTAAAAACAAATGCAATGTAGTTTATGATGATGATGATGATGATGCCCAAGGTTTTCGCACAACCTTCAAATACACCTATGGAACTAACGCTTCCCGATGACTCATAGGGGGTTCGTCAATCGGTATACAGCCAATATGTATTCCCAATATCCATAACTCATCTCCGGCATATCCATCAGCCATTTCTGTCAGAAAAAGCCTTTGTTCCTTGTATTTCAAAAATTTCTATGGTGGTACTAAAGTTTCAGGAATGAGTATGGTATGAGGATGTAATGCTCACAACCAATCAAAATGAGTATTTCCATACACAACCAATTATAACAACCAAGTGAGCTAATAATCCACTCAATATTTCCAACCATCCATGAATGCCAACACAAATCATATGCCAAATAGTAGAATACAATTAAATTACACCATTTATACCATATTAGGATTTTCCATTTAATAGGATACGATTAATTTCATGTAGACAAAGCCAACAACATCACATAAGACCCCACACTATTACATATAACAAGTAATGTTCCAAAAACCACCAAATAAATTAGGATATAGGCCTCGACAAGGGCACAACACAATAATTATAGCCATTTTAATAATTAGTTCCCACACCCTTAACATGATTTTGTATCAACATTAACTACCCAGTCTAATATGAAGAAAGTTAAGTCATAACCTAACTCAAATGCTAAAACTAGTCTAAAAGCCTTCAATTTGAAGCCTTACTTCTCATGAACGAACTCGGAATCCACTAAAACGTAGAAATATATAGTCTATGTGTCAAAAGAAATCTAATGATACCCATGTTGCCTATTTTTAAGTCTGCAGTCAAAATGAACCTCCGAAACAGGTTTATCAAAAAAGAAGGTTAAAATCTAAACTTTAGTTTTGAAACATATTTCTCATATTTTTAGGAGTCTACAGCTAAAAACCCAAGGAAAAATGAGGTCCAAATTGAAGAAAAACCATGTTCAAGCTTTATCGACAAAAATACCCAAAATTCATTTTAAAATAGATAATTGAAGTTGTTTTGAAGTTGAAATCAAAAGAAAAGTGATAATTATAAGATTAAAGACTCATCCAAGTGAAAAAGTGTTGAATTGGGGTTTAAATCAAAGAGTTATAATTTTTAGGCCTTATGGTCCAGAATTCCAATTTCTATCTTATAATCCGTGTTTAAATATGAATTACATGATAAAATTTGGAGAAAGTAGTTAAAATATGTGTTATGGAGCTTACCCAAAATTAATAGTAGAAAAATGGCTCAAAATTACAAAACCCTAAGCTCCAAGTCTCAAAAATAATGAAAATGGTGAAATATATGTATATAAAGGACCTAGGCATCGCATACATGATAGTCGGATCATGTTCGCGATGCCTGGCCTGAGGGTAGGTATCACATACATGATCCTGTAGTCTCATTCGTGGGGATCTCAATTGTGACAAAGATATTATGTATGCAACACTTGGTGCTGATCAACCAAGTTTCATATGCAACTGGCCAACCGCGATCGCGGGAGTACCAGAACTAGTTGGAGACTTGGACTTTTCAAAGTCTTCACAGACCCCTAAGGATTTATTTGAAATCCCATGAACGCGAATAAACTATGCCACCCTATCAAATTTGATGCTCTGGTCTCAATGGCAATATCAAATTTTCAAAAAAATTTATTTTTCTCAAAGTTGACCCTCGAAACCCAATTTCACAACTATCTGAACCGAGGATCAAAATGTGGTATAATAGCCATAAAACCATACTAAACATGTTACAAACCTAAAATTGACATTCCAGATCTGACAGTATAGTTCATTTTGCCATCCGGCATACAACTTAATGAATGTTGACCAAAGTCAACTATAAGGCTTCTCAACCCATCAAAAACCAACAACAACAACAACAACAACAACAATAACAACAAACCTAGTGTATTCCTACAGCATGGGGTCAACCCACCAAAAACCATAATATCAAATAATTCAAATAAAAATACATTGGCAACCGTCAATTATCCCTACACCCCAGAAATACCACAAAGCAACCATGGGGAGGGGTAAAATTTTCAAATCATAGAAAAATAAATATTTCACATATGTCATCACAAACCAAGTCATTACAGATTCTCTATAGGTTGAAGTGTGAAACATTTACAAACCATTATAGCCTACAACATATTTCTACCTAGAAGGATCTAAATATAAGGCAGAAGAGGTTAATGGAGTTGATTAAATACTTTGATATCAGAATATTATATCACCCAATAAATCTAATATAGTGACAAATGAACTTAGGCAAAAACTAGAGAACATCGGGATATTAGAATTACTGTAGGTGTCCAGGCGCCCATTGGCGAGATGGGAACAATAATTGGCTAATAATTTTCTAATATTTAAGGTCACAAGATAAGGAAGGGTGTTATCACATGTGGAGGTTAGGTACACATTCTATGACTAAATCAAAAGAATGTAGTTTGAGGACAAGAATTTAAGCAGGTGTTATAAGGGGAGGCAAGAGAGGCCATTCCTGATGAAAGGAGGGTTAAAAGTAGAGGGTGATTATGTGTACCCTAGGTGGGAAATTTTACTCCAACTATTATGATAAAAGCTCAAAATTCAAAGTACACTATACATCCAGGTGCTAACAAGATATTTAAAGAATTAAGGCAATAATATTGTTAGGAAAAAATGAGGTAGGACATTTTGGATTTTGTAACCAAGTGTCAAAACTGCTAACAGGTCAAATACAAACACTAAAAGCTTGGTGGCACATTTCAAACAATGCCCTTTCTAGAATGGAAGTGGGGAAAGATAACAATGAATTTTGTATGTAATACCTCAAAAATCTAAAAAAATGTGAACGCCATGTTCCACACTTATGGATATTACATCATAGTTCTTTGATAGTTTTATTTGTAAGTTTAATGTATATTAAGGCCTCAAAATAACTCCCAGCTATTAGGCAAATTAAAACATCCCTTATCGATTGAATTTTAGAGAAGAATGTTGCTTTAGTCAATTTCAAATGAGCACGCCTTTTTATATACTTATCATTTTCCATCTCAAGACCCACCAAATGATAGGAAATTGAATTAGCTTTCCAACTATACTAATTTCACCCAAATCTGGTTCTCGGGTGATAAGTTGTGGCACTTTTAGTGCAAAATAGTAGCCCAATGGGATAAGGCCGCATTACGGTGATGGATGAAATCACGTTCGTCCTTTTCCAGTGTTTCATCTCGATTGCCACCACATCATGCCAAGGGGACATTTCAGAATTGTCCTTTTCTAGTGGGATACAACGATTGACACCGAGTCGTGCCAAGCTTCCAGTTGGGGATCATCCATTTCCAGAGGCGCAACATGATAGTACTGCATTACGCTATAGGAAAAAATAGGAATTGTCAGTTTTCCAGTGGCACAATACGATAGCACCGCGTTGCGTCAAAGGACAAAATTGAAATTTTCCAATTTTGCAATTTAATTTCCAGGGACCGTTTGGTCTTTTCCCACAACCCCAAATACATCTAAAACACATAATTACAACCCTAAAGGGCCATTATGTGTCCCATTACTCACAAATCCTCTTCAAGAAATCAATCATCTTTCAAGAAGAAAAGCCCTAGACTTCAAAGTTCAAGATCAAAACTTAAGAATTCACCATCAATTGTCACAAATTCATCAACCAAGGCATGTTAAGTGTTCATATATGGGTCCCTTACACAATGGAGCACAAGTATCCAATTTTAGATTCAAAGTTATGATCTTTACAAGTTATTGTGATTTTAATTGTGATTTTAATCATGAAATCCCATGAATTGTAATTCTATATCATGTTTACATAAAATTATTGTTGTTATCAAACCCCACGTGTTTTAATGTTGTTATTCACTGATTTAGATCATACTTAGTGATGTTGATGGTGAAGTCATGCTTTTTCTACAAGCTTTAAACTATTCTACTATTCTCATGCTTATCTTGAACTGTGAACATCAAGTGTTTGATGAAATGCCTACAAGAATGATTTTTAATAAATGTTTTCATACTATGTCCTCTATATTTGGTATTATTTTACTATTATTGTTATTGAGTCCTGGGGGTTACTAATGACCAAAAAACATAGTTGTTTACTTAGTCTCAATATCTTCAGAATAGTTTTAGAATGTACTATGAGCATTATTACTTCAGTCAATCATTACAATCAGTTAATTTTTGAAAAGTTTAGTATTCCGAGTTAGTTCAGTTGGGAGTAGGATTTAGCACTGACCGAACCCAGGGATGGGGGCTGACCTGTCAGTTGAGGGTGCAACCTTTAGTAGCAGTCCCTACATGCTATAACTACGTAGCTAGCGTAGGTTAGAGATGTTAACCTTCTATTTGAGTGTTGACATATATCTCATTAGAGAACCTGCTAGTAGAGGCTGGCTCTTTAGTCATTCGGTTCTTCACTTTAGTGAATCGTCACAGCCAGTGTTAGTACTCGTGGAATGGTACTGACACCCTTCCAACTGGGGTTACATGTTGGACCCTAATTTGCTCATATTGAGGTATGTCGGTTGGATGATAGCTCCCATAGTATCAATCTAATAATCAGCCGAGTAACTCTGTTTCAGTTTTGCTTGACCATAGAATATAATTATCAGTCATTTAGCTATTAGATTTTAGTATTTCAGTGTACAAATTATATTCAGAGCATGTATTATGCTTGGACATGCATTCTCAACATTTACAAATTTCATACATTATATTCAGTACTTCATGCTATTCATTCAGTCAGTTATTACTCCTGCACATGAAACCGTGCATATCAACCTACCTTATTTAGCATACTAGTACATTCAAAGTATTGATCGCATACTCTTTTCTTGCATAATGATGTATCATATCATAGGTTCAGACACTTACCTAAATCGCACATAGACCTTCCATATTATTAGCTGTAGCAGTTGTCAGTCATTATATTTTGAGGATAGATTATATTTATTTTCATGCTTTCAGTTTAGTAGCTAGTTGGAGTTAGTTAGGGCCGATCCCATTAAATCATATTTAGTTAGTTTTAGAGGCTTTCAAACATTTCAGATAGAAAGTCAATTTTTTTATTATTTTATCAGTTTTAGACAGTTGTTTTTAGCCTGATGTTTCCAAATTTATGATTCAAAAAATTTTTAGTATTTAAAACCTTATGTCATATTTAGATATTCTGCATATTTATTTTATTGTATTATTCAGTGCTCACAGTAGGAACCAGCTCATGGGTTATCTTGTGGCAACTCAGGACTGTATGCACCATGTGGCGCCCAAGGTGTACTCTCAGGGTGTTACAAACTTGGTATCAGAGCCTAAAGTTTTAAAGTGTTCTAGTAAGTTCAAAAGTGGTATCAAGTAAAGTCTTGTGCATGGGTGTGAAGTGCACCATATTTATGGATGAGGCTATGAGGCGTTTAAGAAAAGTTCACTTCTTTCATTATTTATTTCATGTGACTAATCATGATGCTCATGTTTAACTCTCTATCTAATCTATTGTCCATTCTGTTTAAAGAACATGCCTCCCAGAAAGACAAATAAAAGAAGAAACATAAACCATCCAGCACCTACGCCCGTTCAGGAAGATTCCCTGAATGAGCATGTTCATCATGTATATATCAGAGCTGCAATTCACTACTCTAGCCTATTCCATAGTAGCTTAGATTATCTGTCCAGCCACTATTCCAACCAACCCAGTATCCAATACTGCCGTAGCTAGTATTCAGGATTTTACCTGAATAAATCCTGCTCTATTCTCGGGATCTAAATCTAAAGAGAATCCTCACAAATTATTAGACATGGTGCAGAAGGTAACAGATATTATAGAGGTAACTGCTAGTGAGAGTGTTGATTTAGTTTCCTATCAGTTGCAAGATATAACTCATACATGGTTTAAAAAGTGGTAGGTAGATAGAGGCGCGGATGTAAGACCTATATAATGGGAAGAGTTTGCTACTGCATTCTTAGATAGGTTCTTTCCATTAGAGTTGAGAAAACCAAGGTGTTAGAGTTTATTACGTTGAGATAAGGCAATATGAGTGTGAAGGAGTATTCCCTCAAGTTCACTCAGTTAGCTAGGTATGCCTCTCATGTGGTAGCTAATAGCAGGTCTAAGATGAGTAAGTTCATGTCTAGTGTATCTGAAAGTATGGTGAAGGAGTGTAGGATTGCAATATTGATTAAGGAGATGGACTTGTCTAGGCTTATGGTCCATCCTCAACTGATTGAAAAGCAGAAGACTAAGGATAGAGAGAGGGAGAACAAGAGAGCTAGAACAGATAGCTTTATTTCCAATAAACCATGGTCAGAAGGTGGTAACCGTTCTTAGTTCTTTTAGAAATCTTTAGTTCTAGCTTCATCTTTATCCAGTGCTCCCGTACCCAAATTCAGAAATGACAATTGGGATAAGGCGCCAGTTTCTATGTCCCAAAACAGTGTAAACAGTTCTCGTACAAATCCTCTTTTCTAAAAATATGGTAGAAACCATTAGGGTATTTATAGAGCTGATAGTAATATATGTTTTGGGTGTGGTAAGCTAGGCTATCAAGTTAAGGAGTATCCAAAAATATGGTCAGCAAGGTCAATCTAGTCATCCCCCAGTTCCAGTCGGTCACCTAACTCAGTAAAGTTCCACTTCCAGTGCTACCAGTGCTCAGCGTCCAAATAGATTGTATGCACTTTAATCCTGATAGGATCAGGAAAATTCTTCTGGTATGGTTGTTAGTATGTTATAGGTCTTTCATTTAAATGTTTATGCTTTGTTAGACCCTGGAGCTTCTCTTTCTTTTGTAACCCCTTATATAGCTATCAATTTCGGAGTCAGTCCTGAAATATTAGCAGAGCCTTTTTCAATATCTACCCTAGTAGGTGTCTCTATTGTAGCTAGGCTGATATATAGGAACTGTTCGGTCACAATATCTAAGAAATTCACTTCAATTGACTGTGTGGAGTTAAAGATGAATAATTTTTACGTCATTCTCGGCATGGATTGGCTCCACTCATGCTATACTTTAATTGCTTGTAGAAATAGAGTAGTTCATTTTTAGTTTCCAAATGAACCAATCCTCGAATGGAGGGGCAGTATTACAACTCTTAGGGGTCAGCTTGTTTCATAATTTAGAGCCAGAAAGACGATATCCAAGGGTTGTATTTATCATATTTTCTGAGTGAAAGACTCTAATTCTGAGACACAAAATCTTGATTTAGCTGTAGTAGTGAGCGAATTTCTAGATGTCTTTCCCAAAAATCTTCTCAGAGTTCCTCCCAAAAGGGAAATTGACTTCAGAATAGACCTTTTTCCAGATACTCAACCTATTTCTATTCTGCAATAGAGAATGGCTCCAACCGAACTCAAAAAGTTGAAATATCTCCTAGATAAGGGATTCATTAGGCCCAGCATCTCCCCGTGGGGTGGACAAGTTTTGTTCGTATGTAAGAAAAGAGGTTCTCTTAGAATGTGCATTGACTACCATCAGTTGAACAAAGTCACATTCTAAATCAAATATCCACTTCCTAGAATTAATGACTTGTTCGATCAACTTAGGGTGCAATTTACTTTTTTAAGATAGACCTCAGATCCAACTATCATCAGCTCAGATTCAGAGAATATGACATTTCAAAAGTATCTTTCAGAACTCGGTATGGTCACTTCAAGTTTCTAGCCATGTCCTTTAGTCTCACAAATGCCCCAGTAACCTTTATGGACTTGATGAACAGAGTGTTCAAGCAGTACTTGGACATATTCATCGTAGTCTTCATTGATGATATTCTTGTCTACTCCTGTAATGAAAATAATATGCAGACAACCTTACAAACTCTTAGAGACCATCAGTTGTTTGCTAAATTACGTAAGTGCAAATTTTGGATAAGATCAGTAGCTTTCCTTGGCCATATTATTTCCAGTAATGGCTTTATAGTATCAAAGCAGTGAGAAACTTGACCAGACCTATCTCTCCATCAGATATCAGGAGTTTCTTGGGTTTGGCTAGCTATTATCGATGGTTTGTTGAAGGATTCTCATCTATCGCATCCCTCATGTACAAATTGACTCAGAAGAAAGTTAATTTTCAATGGTCAGATTCCTGTGAGAAGAGTTTTTAGGAGTTGAAGACTTAAGTTACCACAGCCCCAGTTTTGACATTGCCAAATGGTTTAGATGAGTTTGTTGTGTACTATGATACTTCTAGAGTTGGTTTGGTGTGTGTGTTGATACAGAAGGGTAAGGTTGTGGCTTATGCCTCCAGACATCTTAAGCCCCATGAAAAGAATTACCTTACCCATGATTTTGAGTTAGCAGTTGCCGTGTTTTCCTTATAGATTTGGAGGCATTAGTTGTATGGGATGCATGTTGTTGTGTTCACAGATCACAAAAGCCTACAGTAAGTGTTTTCACAAAATTATTTGAATTTGCATTATAGGATATGGTTAGAGTGGTCAAAACACTATGATATGGGTGTTTTGTATCACTCGAGCAAGGCCAATGTAGTGGCAGATGCCCTAAGTAGATTGTCTATGGGTAGTGTTTCTCATGTTGAGGATAAAATAAAAAGTTAGTTCAAGAAGGTCATCAAATTTCCAGGTTAACTTTTCATTTTGTTGATTCAGCTGAGGGTAGGATTTGGGTTCAGAATAGTTCGAAATCTTCTTTGGTTGTCGAAGTGAAAGAAAAATAGGATAGGGATCCTAGTCTGGTAAAACTGAAGGAGTCTGTCAGAGATCAAAAAGTAGAGGTTTTCTCCCAAGAGGGAGATGGTGTGTTGAGTTGCTAGAGTAGACTGTGTGTGCCATGTGTTGACGAGTGGAGATAGTAAATTCTTGTAAAAGTGCATGGTGCACGTTACTCAATTCATACAGGGCCACAAAGATATATCGCGATATATGGGAAATCTATTGGTGGAGTGGCATGAAGAGGGATATTGTAGAGTTTGTGGCTAAGTTCTTCACGTATCAGCAGGTTAAGAGAGAATATCAAAATCCTAGTAGGTCTATATATGAGTTCATTACTCCTACTTAGAAGTGAGAGGTAGTAAACATGGATTTTGTGACAAGTTTGCCTCATACGCGTCAGCAGCATGATTTGATTTGGGTCATTATAGACAGTATGAACAAATTAGCCCATTTCTCTCCAGTTCATACTTCTTATTTAGCTGAGGACTATCCCAAGATCTATATTAGAGAGTTGGTTAGGTTGCATGGTGTCCCATTCTCTATTATTTCTGATAGAGGTATGCAGTTCATCTCACACTTTTGGAAAGCTATTCAGAAGGTTCTTGGTACCCAATTTTACCTCATTACAGCCTTTCACCCTCATATCGATGGTTAGGCTAAAAGGACCATTCAGACCCTTAAGGAAATTTTGAGAGTGTATGTAGTTGACTTTAAAGGAAATTGGGATAACCACTTGCCTTTGATTGAATTTGTATATAATAACAGCTACCATTCCAATATTAGATGGATCCATTTGAGGCTCTATATAGAAGGAGATGTAGAACTCCGATAGGTTGGTTTAAAGTATGAGAAACCACTTTGATAGGGCCTTACTTGGTGTTTGATGCTTTAGAGAAAGTACAATTGATTAGGGAGAGGCTTAAGGTAGCCCAGAGGCAACAAAAATCTTATGCACATATGAGAAGGAAAGATCTTGAGTTTGAGATTGGTGATTTTATATATCTAAAGATCTCTCCCATGATGAGAGTAAAGAGGTTTGGTATTAAGGTGTAAGACCCCGTAAAAATTTCTAGCTTAAATCATTCCTTTAAGCTTGTTAAGGGTCTCAGACTTAGAATATGTTAACTAAGTATTTAGACTTAGTGCCATTTTAGCCTTCGAAAGTTGGAAATATTATGTCATGACCTTTACTTCCTTTAAATATTGATATTTGAGTTAATTCTTGATCAGGAATGCCAGTAGAGGTTCTCGGACAAGTTTTGGATTTTTTGAACCTCGTTTAGACCATGTTTGAGTGCCCAAAATAGTAGGTCGACGCGATCTTAATGCGTCGTGTCGACCATCGTGTTGATAATATAGTTTTTCCCTGGCTTCAATGCAAATTCCAATGAATCGATGTGGACTCGACACGGTGCATTGGCTATCGCATTGATACCAATGGCACAGCGCATCGGCCAGCGCGTCGGTAACACAATTTATAGGTATTAAAAGGCCGCATCCTCAGAGTTAATTAGGTCTTTTTCCCACGCCCTTCAGCCCCCAAAACACGAAATTAAACCCTTTGGAGAGCAATTATATTCATTCTTTCACAAATTTCCCAAGAATAAAAACCCTCGGTGTTCAAATTTCAAATCAAAAACTCACCATTAACTTTTAGAAAATCAGCTACTAAGGTATGTGAAGTGTTCACCAAGGGTCCCTTCCACCCTTGGAGTCCAAGAAACTATTTTTAAACT
>NC_061121.1:209890777-209936520 GCF_002878395.1 Capsicum annuum
AAAAGGCCACATCCTCAGGGTTAATTAGGTCTTTTTCCCATGCCTTTCAGACCCCAAAACACGAAATTAAACCCTTTGGAGAGCAATTATATTCATTCTTTCACAAATTTCCCAAGAATAAAAACCCTCGGTGTTCAAATTTCAAATCAAAAACTCACCATTAACTTTTAGAAAATCAGCTACTAAGGTATGTGAAGTGTTCACCAAGGGTCCCTTCCACCCTTGGAGTCCAAGAAACTATTTTTAAACTTCAAGTTTATGGATTTCATGAATTCTATCTTGGGTTTGATTATATTCATGTTTATAATGATTAATTGGGATTGTAATCCATGTTTTATGATACGTTTCATGTGGGTTAATTGATATGTATGTAATATCATGAGGATCCATGTAAAACCCTTGAAATTTCAATATGGATTTGAATTATGATGTCTATTTATTGTTTAGTGTTATGTGGATATGTATGCTCACCAAGTGCTTGATGAATTGTTCATGTGAACTAATAAGGGAAAAAATCATGTCATGCTAGCTTATTTGCAAGTTATACCATGCAAGAGTTTTATAAGATGTCTCTATAGATGTTTTCTGAATTCAATGTGCATGCCCATGCTAAGCAAGATCATATGATGCTTTATTTTCATGCTATCGAGTCCTGGGGGTATTTCATACCTGATATTTTAGCTGTTTACTTAGAGCCAGTGTCAGTGATGAAGTAATCTCAGTAGTGACTTGATCAGTAAACTCAGCCAGTTATAGAAACCAAGGAAATATTAGTATTATTCATAATTCAATCACAGTACTCAGATTAGACCTCAGTAGACTCACTCAGTTAATAGAATTCAGTAGTATTCCTTCAGTCCACGGATCTCAGTAAACTCAGTTTAGTTCAGTAAAATAGTAATATCAGTAATAATTCATTCCATTGTAATACAGACTAGAAATTAGTTCAGTATCTGTTCAGTTGGGAGTAGGATTCTGCACTGAGCAAACCCAGGGATGGGGGCACTCCTATCAACAGAGGGTTTAATTTGACCCTTAGTAGCAATCCTTGTGTTACAGAACTACATAGCCAGCGTAGGTTGAGATATCTTCCTGCCATATACTATAAGGGTTGGTACATCTCATTTGAGTTTTCCTACCAGCGAGGGTTGATAGAAGAGCTTTCTGTCACCCAATCAGTTCAAAGAGGGGCATGTCAGTTAGATGATTACCTCCCACAATTTTAGTTTTAGTCTCAGTCTCAGAATAGAACTCAGTTCAGTTCTATAGATTCAGGACTATCAAGTATAGTCACTCTGCTCAGTACGGAACTCGGTATAGTTCCACAAACTCAGGACTGTCAGATACAGTCATTCAGTTATCATAAATACAACATTAATAAACTCAGACATTAGTAGATCAGTATTCAGATTCAGTATTTAATGTTATCACGATTTCAGTTATAGTATACATATTCATGCTTGTATTCTTATTCAGTCATACTCATGTTATTCAGTTATTCATTTTAGCATATCTCACTAAGAATACCAGTAAATTTAAAGTACTGAAGCATGCTTTTCTTTTATGCTATGATGTCTTATATCATAGGTTCAGACGCACGGGCTCCAGAGCACCCTTAGCAATTGAAATTTTTAGCAGTCAGCATAGTGGTGAGTCCTCATAGTTTGAGGTCATAGTTTTTTTCAGTATTTCATTATTATTTTTATTAGTCAGAGTTAGTTGGGAACTAGTCCCATCAACTCCACAGTTCAGACAGTTTAAAGGCTTTCCACACTAGAGTATTAGATAGTTGTTCAGTTTTCAGTATTGATATTTAGTTTTGATACTATGATAACATATCCAATATTATTTACAGTATTGAACCTTATGGCAAGTTTTTCTCCTACTTTTCTCATTTATAACGTATTATTATTCAGTTATTTCAGCACGTACCAGTCATGGGTGAACTTATGGAGCTTTAGGATTATGAGCACCATGTAGTGTCCGGGTACAGACTTGGGCATTACATAAGGGGAAGCTTAGTCCCTGATATGTTGTCCCTTATCGAATTATGAGCCATTTCTGAAAGGTGTCTTATGATCTTGAGTTTCCTATAGACTTAGCATCAGTTCTCCCAGTTTTACATATCCCCTTGTTGAGGAAGTGTATTGGTGACCCATTTGTAGTTGTTTCCTAAGAAAGCGTAGATGTTCAGAACAACCTTTTTATGAAGAAATTCCAGTCGAAATCCTTGATGGACAGATTCATAGACTAAGGAACAAAGATGTTCCCCTAGTTAAAGTTCTTTGGTGGAATCAATCTATTGAGGGAGCCACTTGGAACGTAGAAGCAGACATGCAGACCAAGTATCCCCATCTTTTCTCCTGAAACTCAGACTCAGCTTAAGGTAACAATCTTCTTAGAAATTATCTTCTCCATGCTCAGTTTTAGTTGTATATCATTCTCATGTCAGTCATGCATTCACAGAACCAATTCAGTTATGTGACATATTTCAGACTAAGCCATGTAATTGTGTTTTCATCACGTATATTCAGTATGTAATCTCAGATTTTTCAGCTTAACCAGCCTTATTTAAGGATGAATTATTCCCAATAAGGAGATATTATAATGCCCTGAAATCCAAACAAATTTTAATGCCATGTTCCAAGCTCATGCATAGTACATCATAGTTTTTTATAGTTTTTTTGAGTGAGTTTAATGTATATTAAGGGCTCAAAATAACTCCCATCTATAAGGTCAATCAAAACATCCAATACCGATTGAATTTTTGAAAAGAATGTTGCTTTAGTCAAATTCAAATGAGCAAATATTTTTCTCTACTCAGAATTTTCCAGATCAAGACCCACAAAATGATAGGAAATTGAGTTATGTTTCCAATGATACCAATTTCACCCGAATCTGATACTCGGGTGATAAGTTATGGCACTTTTAGTGCAAAACAATAGCCTAACATGATAAGGTTGCATCGCGGTGATGGCCAAAATAATGTTCATCCTTTTCCAGTCTGTCACTGCAATTGCCACTGCATCATACCAGAGGTCATTTTGCAATTGTCCTTTTCAAGTGGGGCACCGCGATTGGCACTGCATCGCTCTAACATTCCAGTTAGGGATCGTCCATTTCTATAGGCGCAACGCGATAGCAAAGTATTGCTCCATCGGGCAAAATAGGAATTTTTTGTTTTTCAGGGGCGCAAAACGATAGCACCACGTCACGTTGAAGGCCAAAATTAGAATTTTCCAATTTTGCAATTTAATTTCTAAGGATAGTTTGGTCTTTTCCTACAGCCCCAAATCCATTCAAAACACGTATTTACAACTCTAAAGAGGTATTATGTGCCCCATTACTCACAAATCCTCTTCGAGAAATTTATCATCTCTCAAGAACAAAAACTCTAGCCCTCAAAGTTCAAGATCAAAACTCAAGAATTCACCAATAATTCTCACGAATTCATCAACCCAGCTTTGTTAAGTGCTCATCTAAGGGTTCCTTTCACCCATGGAGCCAAAGTATCCAATTTTAAATTCAAAGTTGTGATCTTTACAAGTTATTCTGATTTTAATTATGATTTCAACCATGAAATCCCATGAATTACAATTTTATATCATGTTTACATGAAATTGTTGTTATCAAACCCCATATGTTTTAATGTTGTTATTCACTGATTTAGATCACACTTAGTGATGTTGATTTTTAAATCATACTATTTCAATAAGTTTTAAACTATTTCCATTCTTAGCTTGAACAATGAACGTCAAGTGTTTGATAAAATTCCTACAAGAATGAATTTTTGATAAATGCTATCATACTATGTCCTCTAAGTTTAGTATTATTTTATTATTATTGCTATCGAGTCCTGGGGGTTATGAATACCCAAAAAGCATAGATGTTTACTTAGTCTCAATATCTTCATAATAGTTTTATAATATGCTACGAGAATTAATAGTTCAGTCAATCATCATAATCAGTTAATTTTTTAACAGTTCAGTATTTCGAATCAGTTCAGTTGGGTGTAAGATTTATTACCGAGTGAACTCAGGGATGGGGGTTCACCTTCAAATTGAGGGTGAAACCTTTAGTAGCATTCCCTATTTTCCATAACTACCTAGCCAACATAGGATAGAGATGTTAACCTGCCAGTTGAGGGTTGACATATATCTCACCAGAGCACGTACCAGTAGAAAGTGACTCTTTAGTCCTTAAGGACATCACTTTAGTAGATCCACGCAACCAGTGTTAGTACCAGTGGCATGGTACTAACACCCTTCTAACTAGGGTCACAGGTTGGACCCCAGTTTGTTCATATTGGGGAATGTAGGTTAGATGATAGCTCCCACATTCTCAGTCCAGTAATTATCCCCGTAACTCAATTTTAGTTTTGCTTAACCATAGCAGAAAGTTATCAGTCATTCAGTTATCAGATTTTAGTACTTCAATTTATAGATTATATTCAAAATATATATTATTCCTGGTCATCCATTCCCAGCCTTTACAGATTTTATGCATTTTATTTAGTACTTTATGCTATTCATTCAGTTAGTTATTACTCCTGCACATGAAACCATGCATTTCTGCCTACCTTATTTATCATACCAGTACATTTAAGTTACTGATCGCATACTAGTTTTTTGTGCTATGATGTATCATATCATAGATTCAGAATCTCAGTTCTCAGATTGCAGATAGACCTTCTAAATTGCCATCCATAGCAATGGTAATCCTTATATTTTGTGGACTGACTCTATTTATTTTTATGCTTTTAATTCAGTAGCTAGATGGAGTTAGTTGGGGCCTATCCCATCTACTCATATTTAGTCAGTATTAGAGGCTTTTGAACATTAAAGATAGATAGTCAGTTTTGTCATTATTTTATCAGTTTTAGATAGTTGTTTGTAGCCTGATATTTCCAGATTTATGATTCAGAAAAGTATTAGTTTTTAAAACCTTATGGCATATTCAGTTATTCCACATATGTATTTTTTTTATTATTCAATGCTCATGGCAAGTACCAGCTCTGTAACACCCCGATTCGTTGGACTAGAATACTACACGATGCTCATTACTCCGAGGGACCATAAGCTAACCCATGACTGATATCTGTAATTGTATACTACAAATTATGATATAATAATGAAGAATACATAGAACTGTAAGGACATAAGGTTCAACTATATAAAATCATGTGGGTGAAAATACCCAAAACAACTCAATCTGAAAGCTAAGTCTGAGCATAAATCTGAACGTAAATCTAAAAGCCTCTAAACTATCTGAATAAGGAGTTGAAGGAACATGTCTCCAACTAAATCCATAAAATTAAACTGAAGAAATAAATAAATGTATCAAATCATATTGTCCTCGAATCAATGAGAACTCATTGTGTCTCTGTGACTGGAAAGCTACCGCTACTGCTGGGCTGGAGCTCATGTCTCGAAACCTATTATGTAACATGAAAAGAAGGAACCATAGCGCAAATGCATTAGTACAACTAGAGTACTGAGTATATGAGGAAGGCAGGCTGAACATAAAGGGTTTCATGCATAAACAACACTGACTGACTAATATGAACGTGGGAGTGCAAACACACATATATAGAAACTGGGACCGTGAATAAGTGATAGCATGACCTTTAAGCTAATACATGGTTTACTGATAAATGTCATGACTGATACTGAAACTGATAACATGGACGACTATATCTGACAGTCCTGTATATACTGAAATCTGAAGAACACCCTGAGTTCTTTTATTGAGACTAATACTAAAACTGTGGGAAGTAGTGTTTAACCGACATGCCCCATGTATTCCATTATGGCTAAGCTAGGGTCCAATCTCTGCCCCAATTAGAAGGGTGTCAATACCGTGCCACGGGTAATGACAGCTTGTGAGCGACCCTTATTTGGCGGGTACTCAATGAGAACGGTGGGAACCCTAAACTGATGGGTTAAGCCACCTCATCAACCATAATCTGATGGGTTAAGATTTCTCAACCTACGCTGGCTATGTAGTTCTGGAACACAAGGATGACTACTAAGAATCACACCTTGAACTGGCGGATGAGTTCCCATCCTTGGGTTCACTTGGTGCTAACCTCTATTCCCATCTGGAGGGACTGGACATGAATACCTAACTATGCATGACTTAATCTTACTGAATTCCATTAACTGGTGGAATGTTACTGATATCTAACAACTAACTAAGATCGTGAGGTTTTCCTGAGTCACATGACAGACTGAAGTCTATGAAATCATAGCTTGAGTTCGGATATCGTGAAACATGAAATGGATCTAGGCACACAGCTATAGTTTTTGGGTACAAGTACCCCCAGGACTCGATAAGAGGAAACTTACACACATGACATGACTTGATCACAAGATTTGAGTCCACAATTCACAATATCATAAGTAAGGCTTTCATAATAAGACTGATTCTCAACAAACTATCACATGATCAGGAATGCACACAATATGTATATACTTTCATGGCTTCAGTAACATGGTCATTCCATATCGTAACAATATCATGAGCATCTCATATAACTTTTTCAATTCAAGACAATAGCATAGGGACCAAGTTGAACATAAACTTAGAACATGGAATAGTCATTTAGGACTTATTATGTCATAAAAGCATGATTTTTATTCCCTTAGGTATTTTCACAAATGCCTTACATGCACATCTTAGGCATAGGTGGATTCATCAAGATTACAAATATTCAACCACAAATTTCACATATTTATACGTTAAATACCACCATATCCTCACAATAAACATACAAAGATCCCATCTTAGACATCATCAAACTCCAACCACATGAACATCAACCACCAATAACATAAACATCATAGTAAAAAATTTAAAAGATGGTTCTTGAGCTACATGGATGAAAGGAGTCCATGAATCAACTCATGCATACCTTAGAAGGAAGATTCTTAATGATTGACGGAGGAATTTCCTTGAAATTGGATCTTCAAGCTTAGTAATGCAACCCTAGTTGTTTTTCTCTTTTATTGCTCTTAAATGATGATCTTTGAGATGATAATAGGGTTGTTATATGTTTAGAAGCTATATATTTTGTAGGGTTAAGTTTAGGGATGTGTAAGGAGTGTTAACTTAATTAACCTTAAAATAACTCAAAAAAGAGTGTTTTCGGCACCTGGAACTGACTTAGGTGGCGCCCAACTGATTTCCTGAGCTAGGTTGGGCGGCGCCTAACCAATCGCCTATGTTTAGTTGGGCGGCGCCTAACCAATCGCCTATCCGTACTGTCTCTCACAAAAATGGGCATAACTTTTCGCTCGGGTATTAGAATAAGGCAAAATTAGTATCGTTGGAAAGATAATTTGATTCTCTACAATTTGGTGGGTCTAAATAATCCAAAATACCATATTAACATCAATTTAAATTCGTTCAAATATGACCCTTGCAAAATCAAACACTAAAACTTGATGGATTCAAAAACTCTTAGCTTGTATTACCTTAAGTAACTCATATGAACATGCTTAATGCATCATAAGCTATCCTATCACTAGTATATTTATTTTAAGTCATGTACTCAAGTATGAATCACAAGATAGGAGATTTCATACGTAGGAATACTTATTTACTTCCTGGCTTAGAAACATGCGGGGTATTACAAGCTTATGGGTTAGCTTGTGGTCCCTTGGGATTTTAAACACCGTGTGGTGCCTAGGGTGTACTCTTGAGATGTTATTTTGTATTTGTTCTTTCAAAGAAATTAAGGAAGTGAAATTCTATATGGATCATTATAGATCAGTTGACTAAGTTAGCTCATTTTATTTTAGTGAGAGTAAACTATAATGTGGCTAAGTTGGGTAAGATTTAATGAAGGAAATTATAGACCTATATAAAGTACTGGTGTTGATTGTGTTAGACAAGAATACTCAGTTCACCTCTAATTTTGGGGAGAGGTTTCAGTCAAAATTTAGTTCTTAATTGGACGTAAGTAGTACTTTAACCCATAGGCCAACAATCAATCAAATCAAACCATCCAAGTTCTTGAAGACATGCTTTGGACTTGGGTTATGGACTTCGAGGGTTAGTGGGACCAGTACTTCTTGTTTTGTGAATTTGCCTACAACAATAGCTACCACTCTAGTATTGACATAACCCCTTTTGAGGACTCTATTATAGAAATATAAATAGAAAAAAATGCATTTGTTTATCTACATTAATAAAATTTACCTATTTGGGTTCCTATAGAAAAGATTAAAAGTCCTATTGCTTCTCTTGCAGCTCTTAATCTTTGTATATGTTGGTCATTTAGTACAAATCTAGGATGTCACCCTGGTCGTAGAATATGGGTTTTATGGAATCTTGATATATTTCATTTGACTCTAATGATAGTTTCTACTTAAAGTATACATTATAAAGTGGAGCATAGAGGTGTTCCATAGATATTTCATGTTACTTTTGTGTATCAGTATAATGATCAAGCCTTGAGGAGGGACCTATAGCAGGAATTTGTGCAACTCAGTAGTACCGTAATTGGTGCATGGGTAGTTATGAGTGATTTTAACAATGTATTAAGTAAGGATGTATAAGGCTTGATTTTGTGAATTTTATATTTTTATGAGTTTTGACCATTTTAACCCTCCAAGTGGTTGCTATGTGATGTTTTTGGGGTGTGGGGGTAATTAAATCAGTTCCTAATGTGATTCAGAATGATTTGTGTGAGTTTGTATTTTTTCGATGGTAAAAAGGCCTTATAGTTGACTTCAGTAAACATTTATTATTTTGTGTATCGAATGAAAAAATGAATTACGCCAGTAGATTAAGAACATCGAGTTTGGGTTGGTAATATGGTTCGTGTGATTATATGGATTTTGGGTCTCATTTTGACCCTCAATTCAAAAATAGTGAAATTGGATCTCGGGGGCTAAATTTGTGAAAATAATTTTTTTCTTAAAAATCTAAAGTTGTCAGCTAGCCTAAAATGATGAATTTGATACGGTAGCATATTTCATTTGTGTTCTCATGATTTCAAATAAATCATAAGGGCTTTGTGAAGACATTAAAATTTTACAAGTCCTAGTTGGTGCACCACTCAGTTGGTGCAACCTCTAAAGCAACACTTTAGTCGCTTTGATGAAGGTTGGTTAAGTGGCCTACTGGTCACTTAAGAAGCCAGCTAATTGCTCAAGCAACCGAACTTGCCAGTTGGGTTTGCTAAAGAGGAGCCATGTCAACGTAAGCAAAGGTCGCTTAATCGGTCTTTGTCTGCTTAAGTGGAGAGTGAAGGTCATTAAGTATCGCTTAAGCGACACGTGGCCGCTTTAGTAGTGACTGCTTAAGCGGCCAAGCATGTTATAGTAGTATAGGCCTGTATCAAACTTTCTTCCATTCTTGAGACTGAGAGCTTTGGATTGAGAGGATTTTGGTCTTTTTTTTTCATTTTTGAACTTGCGTCATCTCCAAATCACTGTTACAATTATTTTTCTTTGATTCTTGTCATTTAAAACCCATTAATTAAAGATTTCAATAGTGGAATTCAGGGATTTTATCCTAGAAGGCCTAAAATGGTTTTTCTTTAATCAAACCCCATTTTAAATCCATTTTTACATGGGTTTTCACCTATGTCTTCCTTTAATGATGGGTGAGGTTTATATAAACTAAAATTTAGGTTTACCCTTTCTTTTTAAAAACCTGTGTCGGGGGTCCATTTTTACCCCAACTTAGAAATAGGCAAGATGGACATCATTCGTTTTCTTCAATGTATAAATTCCATATTTATATGTTTTAGTTGGTTTTGAGGTTGTTTGAGAGGGGAAGACTCCAAGTTGAAGGGTCTTGGACCAAATTTCATTACTTCAAGGTAGGTTATGGCTTAACTTTCTTCAAACTATATTAGGTAGTTAATAATTGTATAAAAGCTTGCTATGGATATGTGTAATAATCATGGGAATAATATTATTACTATTGTGTGCTCGTGGGGGCTTATCTTGAGATGATAATTGTTATGTGCATCCCATGTGGGGGTCTTATTTGATATTGTTGGGCTTGCATATAAATTTAGTTATTTTCTTATGGTAGAAATTCCTAAGTTGGGCTTAATGTGATATTAGTGTTTTCTTACTTGCATATTTCACTTTAATGGTACATGGCTTATAATGACTCATGGATGGTTGACATATTTAGTGGATTTTGAGCTCACGTACGTGAATATTTGTTGTATTTGAGATATTCATGCTGGTTTGGTTGTGAGCATTATATCATTATATCATACATAAATCCATGAGATATTGGTACTATTATGGAAGTACTAATGTTTGATAGAAATATGACACTTTTACAAGACCCTCTTTTAGAGCCCACGAGTCAGAGAGGACATAGGGATATTGAGATTGGCACTGAGTATTGAGATTGTATATAGGTTGTGAACCCCCTGGTTCCTATCGGGAAGCACAAATGCTCAGTAGATGTAAATGAAGTTTATGCGATAACCTCGATCATATTGCATCATCATCATCTTTACCAACCTTCTTGCATTTCATTTATTGTCCACCTTCAGTGCTGTATTTCTAAATATTATTTGATACATGTCTATTTTGTTATTTTATGTACCCACGTACTACTTATGCGTTATATTTAAAACTACTAGTGAAGACGGTGTAAGCTACCATATGGGACATTTTCTACTTATTAGTGTTGTGCTCATAATGTTCATTTATATACCTTTTTTTCTACTTTTCTCAATTGGCCTTTAATACTTACTAAGTACAAGTAGACTGTACTCACCCTTATTGTGTCCTTTTGATGTAGATCTTGGTGCGACTACAACATGCAATAGTTGATTTTGGGGGGTGATTTGATATATTTGGGGTAGAGGCTGCTATATGATTCCAGAGTTGACCTCTGACCTCATCCTATCTATTTTATGTCTTATTTTGTATTTAGATACAGATTTGTGGTTTCTTTTGGACTATTAGTTGTATTTTTAGACTTTGAATCATATGTAGATTGTTCTTAAATTGTGAAACCAAGGTTTCGGATGTTAATAGTTCTATTGTTATTCAGTCTTCCTCTATTATTGTACATATATGGTTCAAATTCACTCTAGAGTCTTGCCTTGGATCTTTTGTTACGATTTTCTATTACATATCAGTTTGGGTGATTGGATTACCTGTCAAGGCTTAGTGCCATGATGACTTGAGGTTTTGGATGGTGACAAATTGGTATCAGAGTAGCTAGGTTCACCGGTCTCATCAGTGTAAGAATAAAGTATCTGGTAGAATCTTGCTAATTGATACATAGACATCCATATCTATATTTGAGGGGCTATAATATATCCTAAGGAAATTGCCTTATTTTATTCCTTATTGTGTAGATATTTCATACCTTGTGCTCTTAATTATGTTTCACTCTTTTCTGCATAGATGGTAAGGACTAGATCTCATGAAGCTAGGGATGTTAAGCCATCATCTAAGGAGAGAGACCAATCTAGGGGTGAGTTTTGAGTCAGGGATGGGCCCAATGTAACGCCTCAAAAATGGGTCCTGAGATGTAGCATGGTGCTTAAGACTACGAGTAGCCTTATGCTAACCCTATAAACCTTCTACTAAATCTAAAACTCCTAATAGAGAAATATAGATATATAATCAAAGATAAAATGTGAAATTCTGTCTGATTTAAGCTAAAATTATCTGAAAATACTTCACTTAGAAGTCTATACAATAAAACTGGAAATCTGAATCATAACTACCAGTCTGACAAGCCTCTAATACTAACAACTAGAGAGCCACTAGGATGAACCCCCAATTGACTCGAACTTATTGAAAAATACTGAATCAAATACTCTAATAAGCTGAATAAATTAAATAGATAGGTCCCCAAACTATTAGGACTCACCAATTGTTGGGATGTACATAGATATGCTCGAAATCACTTATGCTGCTAAAACTAAGCACTTGAACCTACATTATTGAATAATGTAGCACATAGACATATATGTGGATCAGTACTTCTTGATTGTACTAAGCATGTGGAGGTGAATGCATAAGTAATACCTCAATGGTTATATAAACTTGTAAAGAATGCATGCTAAAAGTAGATGACTCACATTAGCTTTAATAACTATGAACTGAGAATCATAATCATGAGTAGTAAGACATGCTGTATAAATCTTGTGAGTCATAACATTTAGTTTCTAAAAGTTGTACTTGTATTCTATCTTTAAATCATGCTGCCTAAGTGTAGAAATGACTCACTTTTATATCTGTAAAATAAAAGCTGAAATCTCATAGTTAATGTCTTATGTAAAGCAATATCTGAATAAAGCTGTGAGCCTTTACACTTAGTTTCTAAAAGATTTTTTGTTAGGATTACTCTTTTCAATAGGGAGGTTCTCCTAAACGGCATGCACTATGTGAGCTATCATAGTGTCCAACGTCTCGATCCCTTGTGGGAAAACCTCTTGTTGGGGAGAGGTTTCATACTCTTGCCAAGGAGTATAACCTAAGCTAAGTGATCATATCTGTAACTGTCATCCATATAGAAATACAAATAATCTGATAATCTAAACCTATGTTGGGTAGTAGTTCTAGGTCATGTGAACATACCCAACTCGGTACTAAATACTACTCCCTATAGTTTATATGCTCATTCTATTGGAAATCCACTTTAAAACTAGTATATGGGTTTATAATGAAACCAATTATGCATCTGTTCACTTTAAATTGTAATAAAACTATAAAGAGGATTCCATATCTTAATTGAGATCAAAAGATCAAATCCTTACCAAAATCTGAATATAAACTAATCATAGGATGCTTAAAGCATAGTAAATCTTGAAAAATCCATATTCAAACTAGGGCTTCATAACCCATGCAACAAATTCATGTCAAATCTTCATAAATTTCATGCTTAATAATGAGAGTATTGATAATTCAAATCAAAATCTGGAAATAAATGTCATACGCATAAAAATATGAAAGTAGACATGCAATTCAACATCTAAATCACTTGTAATCTCACAATCTTCAAATAGTGATGAGTAGGTATAAACCCTAGACTGAAATTCATATATTTTCATGAAAAAATCAACTTTAAAACTAGTTTTGGGCAAAAGGATTAAAGGAGTATCCTTGTTCATAACCCTACATACCTTAATTGATGAATAGATGAAGAAGCTTGAACTTTGAGTTCCTATTTGTGCTCTTGAAGATTGTTTCTTGAAGATCTTGAATTGGAAATCTTGAATTTTGGGTTATCTTGGAAAAAGAATGGTGGAATTTGGATTTCTGGAGGTTTGATATTTGAAGCTCTAGGGTTTTTTGGAGAGAAATTTTTGTGAAAGTGAGCGTATAATTCTCAGAATTGGTTTAATCTAGTGTTTTTCATGGATTGAGGGCTTGGGAAAAGACTAAATCACCCTTTGGAAAATTAAGTTTTGCACTCCACTGCGATGCAGCGCCATCGCAGTGTCTTACTAGAAAAGGGACAAGTTCTATTTTAGGCTCTGGCGTGATGCGATGCTATCGCGTTGCATCACTGGAAAAGGACAAGTGTGATTTTTCACTCCAACGAGATGCAGCGTCTGTTCCACCGCAATTTCTGGAGCGACACTAGCCAATTGTGGTGAGCCACTAGAAAGGGACAAACGGGATTTTGGTCTTTACCACGACGTGATAATCGCGGTGCTTCACTAGAAAATGGACAATTGTGAATCTGCACTTCACCGTAATGCAGTGTTGTCGCAGTGAACTACTGCCACTCACTAAAAGTGTCATAACTTCTCACCCGAGTATCAGATTTAGCCAAAATTTGTATCGTTGGAAAGGTGAATCAATTATCTACACATTGTTGGGTCTAGATATATAAAATTATGCACGTATCAAGAGTTATTAAATTATAAAGTTTACTCTTGATACACTAGGATCTAAACGGAGCTAAAAAAAGTATGGCGTATTACAAAATCTCCCCCTTGGGAACATTCGTCCTTGAATAAGACTAGTTAAATTGAGGATACTGAGGACCTGAGACTATAGTATAGCATGCACAACTGAAAAAATTGTATGATTGAATCTAAATCATACTGAGCGATTGAACTAGTTTGTTACTGCATGAATTAACATGAAGATAGTCATATGGCTGAAACTGAGACTGGAAAAGAGCTGAATTAAGGAAGATTATTACCTTAGGCTGAATCTGAGTTTGTGGAGAAGAGGTGAGGATTCTTGGTTCGCATGTTTGCTTCTCCTTCCTAAGTGGCACCCTCAACTGACTGATTTTACATCTCTGTACTTTCTAGAGGGGCTACAATGGGTGAATCGTCCATGTACTTTTTCAATAAGGACATATGGAACACTAGTGAACTAATGATAAGTTTGTAGGTATCTCAAGTTCATACGCTACCTTCCCCACATAACTCAATATCCTGTAAGTACCTATATATCAGGTACTAAAGCTTTCCCTTTTTTCCAAATCTCTTTACCACCTTCATCGGTGAAACCTTCAAATAAGCAAAATCATCGACTTCAAACTTAAGATCTATCTTTACGTCTGCATAAGATTTATGATGACTCTAAGCTACATTCAATCTCTCTCAAATCAACTAAACTTTCTCCATGGATTCAAACACCATATCTGTCCTAATCAAAATGGCCTCACCTAATTCGAACCAACCGACTTGTGATCTATATATCTCCCCATAAAGAGCCTCGAATGGGGCCATCTGAATACTAGTATGGTAACTATTGTTATAGGCAAACTCGGTCAACAAAAAATGGTCATCCCAACTGGCTTTGAAGTCAAGAACATATGCTCTAAATATATCCACTAGGGTCTGAATGGTCCTCTCTTCCTGACCATTAATTTGCGGGTGAAAAGCTAAACTGAGATGAACTTAGGTGCCAAGACCCTTTTAAAAGGTTTTCCAAAACTAAGAGGTATGCTGAGTACCTTTATCTAAGATAATGGACAAAGGAACTCCGTGTAATCTAAACAACTCTCTGATATACAGGTTAGCATAATCTTCAGCTATGTAGGATCTATGAACTAGCAAGAAATGGGCTGATTTGGTCAATCTCTCTTCAATAACCCAAATCAAATCATGTTGTCAGGTCGAATGGGGTAATGTTTTCATAAAGTTCATGCTCACCTCTTCCCACTTCCAATTAGGAATACCAAACTCCTGCAATGTGCCACCAGGTCTTTAGTTCTCTACCTTAACCTATTGACAAGTTGCACACTTGGCCATAAATTCTGCGATAACTTTTTTATACTACTCCAGCAATAGACTTCCTGGAAGTTGTGTTACATCTTGGTAGATCCTGGGTGAATAGAGTAACGTGCACCATTCGCTTCTTCCATAATCTGCTGCCTCAAATCATCAACACACAGTGCACATAATCTAGTATGGTATCTCAACACACCATCTCATCGTTAGGAGAAAACCTCTACCAATTGTTCTATAACTGAACCCTTCAGTTTGACCAAACTAGAGTCCTTATCCTGCTTCTCTTTCACTTCAGAAACAAGAGAAGATTCTAAACTATTCTGAACACAAAAATTCTCTTCAGCTGAGTCAACTAACCTTATGCCCAATATAGATAACCGGTGAACTTCTTGAACTAGTCCTCTCTCATCATTCTCTACATGAGCAACACTTCCCATAGACAGTCTACTAAGGGGGTCTTCCACCACATTGCCTTGACACATTGCCTTGCCCGAATGATATCACACACTCATTTCATAATCCTTTAATAACTCTAACCACCTTCTCTAATAAAGATTTAAATCCCTCTGAGTAAACACATATTGCAAGCTTTTGTGGTCCTTGAACATATCGACATGTACCCCATAAAGATAGTGCCTCCAAATTTTCAATACTAATACAACGGCAGATAGCTCAAGGTCATGGGTAGTGTAGTTATTTTCATCAGGCTTAAGCTGTCTAGAGGCATAGGCTATAACCTTACCTCTCTATATCAAAACACAACGTAGAGCAATTCTAGAATCATCACAATAGATAATGAATCTATCTGTACTATTAGGTAGCGCTAAAACTAGAGCTGAAGTGAGTCAAGTCTTCAACTTTTGAAAACTCTTCTCACAGGAATCTAACCACTAAACTTAACTTTCTTCTAATTTAATCTAGACATGGGGGACTCAATAGATGATGAACCCTCAACAAAATGTCTGTAATAACTAGCTAAACCCAAGAAACTTCTTATGTCTGGTGGACAGATAGGTCTATGCCAGTTTCTTACTTCTTCTATCTTTTTGGGATCAACTCTAATACCATCACTGGAAATAATATGATCAAGGAAAGCTACTGACCTTAGCCAAAATTCACATTTTTTGAATATGGTAAAAAACTGGTGTTCTCTAAGATTTTGCAACACAATTCTAATATGTTCTACATGATCATCCACACTACGAGAATAGACAAGAATATCATTGATAAAGACTATGAAAAACATGTCCAAATACTATTTGAACACTCTTTTCATCAAGTCCATAAATGTTGTTGGGGCATATGTCAGCCCGGAGGACATGTCTAGAAACTTAAAATGATAATAACGGGTTTTGAAAGCCATCTATGGGATATCACATTCCGTTACTCTAAACTGATGATAACTGGATCTAAGGTCTATCTTGGAGAAGTAACTTCCACCTTAGAGTTGGTTGAATAATCCATCAATCCTAGGAAGAGGATATTTGTTTTTATTGTGACTTTGTTCAACTGATGATAGTCTATGCACATTCACAAAGAATCATCTTTATTTCGCACAAATAGGATGGGAGCGCCCCATGGAGAGACACTAGACCTTATGAAACCTTTATCTAAGAGGTCTTTAAGATGTTCTTTTAACTCTTTAAGCTCATCTGGAGCCATATAATATGGAGGAATGGAGATGGGCTGAGTATCTAGAAGAAGGTTAATACATAATTCTATTTCCCTATCGGGAGGTACCCTTGGAAAATCTTTGGGAAAACATTTAGAAAACTCATTGACTACACGGACTGACTGGACTGTTAGAGCCTCAGACTTAGTGTCTTTGACTTAAACTAGATGATAGATGCACCTTTTTGATATCAACTTTCTGGCTTTAAGATAGGACATGAAATGACTCTTGGGAGACACTGAATTACTTTCCCAAGCAAGGACTGGCTCATCTGGAAACTGAAACTTCACCACTCGGGTGCGACAATCTATAGACGGATAATAGGAATGGAGACAATCCATACCCAAAATAAGGTTAAATTCGACTATATCAAACTCTATTAAGTCTACTAACATGATCTTATGAAGGACAATGATAGCACACTTTTTATAGATTTGTTTGGTAATAACTGAATCACCCACTAGGATAGAAACTAAGAAAGGTTTAGGGAGATTTTTAGGACCTACTTCAAAAATCACTATAACTAATAGGGTCACATAAGAGAGGTTCGACTTGGGGTCTAACAAAACATGAACATCAAGATGAAAGACACAAAGCATACTAGTAATAGCATCTGGTGAAGTCTCCTGCTCCTGATGGGATGGTAAAGTATAAAACTGATTATAGCGCTGACCGCCTTTGGTACTGGATGATGCACCCTTAGAAGGGACTGGGCGACCTTGAGCAACTGAGCTAGTAGCCTGAGTCTAGGGACGAACATACCTGTTACCCTGCTTAGCATGCAGATACTCTTTATTCCATGACCTGACTTACCAAAACTATAACAACCTTTCTGACCCAACAAACACTCACCAAGATAATTCTTACCACACTTAGCACATGAAGGATAATTGGGTTTTCCACTAACACTATTCTGAGACCTGGACATAGAAGTCTTACCTTACTGCTCTTACCTAGCTCTGAGGATGGAAGCACTGGTTGAAGATGGTGGTTCCATTGATGAGCAACTCTGAAAGTGTGAATAATTTCCCCTCTAAACTTTGTCTGGCCATAATCAAACTACCCAGTTCTAGCCTTCTTATTTGCCCTCTCTTTTTTTTTCAAATTTTTTGCCTCAATCTATTAAGAATGAATCACCATCCTAGAAATATCCATATCCTCAATAGGCATGGTAGTCCTATTCTCCTTGACTACCAAACCAGATACTCCAGTAAGAAGCATAGTCATACTCAACCTAGGGTCATCCATCGAGTCAGAGACATACTTAGACAAATAGTTAACTTAAGGTAGTACTCCTTCACTGTCATTGAGCCCTGCCTCAGGTTCATAAATTTCTCTACCTTAGCTTCTCTTATTTCATATGGAAAGAACCTATCTAGAAATGCATCCTAAAATATCTGTCAACTCATCGGAGCTGCATTCTCACCTCTACCATTCTTTCACATAACCACCCAATCATACGCTATATCCTTCATCCTATAGGATGTCAACTCTACACCCTCCTCTTTAGTAATATGCATAGTCTGGGTGATCTTTTTCACCTCATCTAGGTAAAGTTATGGGTCCTCACCTGTTTTTGACCCAAAGAACTTAGCCGGATACATTCTCAAAAAGTCATGAATTTTGGATGCTTCTAAATGACCATTTTACTAAAGTGGGACTACCTCCTGATGATTTCCCAGAACATTACCAGTCACAACTTGGGCCAATGCCTGAAAGGTTGTCCCAAATTTAGCAGGGGATACCTTCTCATTTAGAGGGTCAGTAGGATGGGGTGGTTAGTAATTATTTTTATGTACATTAGCTCGATGAGGAGGCATATTCAACTATCACATAAAAGCATGATTTAAAAGCAGATAGAGACACTGTAAGCATGATAGATCATGAAAGAAAGGGATGGTTTCCTAAAATGTCTCGTAGCCTCTTGCTCATAAATATAGAGAACTTCATACCCATGATCAAGACTCTACATATTGTGACTTTTCCAACTCCATAGGACTCTAATAACCTTAGGCTCTGATACTAAGTTTGTGTAATACCCCATACTTTTTCTAGCTTGAAATCATCTCAAGAATATTAAAAGATTTCTTTGAAAGATGGATCCACTTTTGTACATGCAGTTTTTTTAATATTTTAACTTTTTGTCATGTGGGAAAGTGAATTAGATTTCCAACGATACCAATTTCATCAAAAACTGGCATTAGAGGAAAAAGTTATAGCCAAAATACAGAAGGCAGTAAAAATCACCCAGGTGCGACGGTGAGGCCAATGGACCATCAGACTAGCGACGAACTATCGCCCACAACCGTCGCAAGGGAAACAGTGAGACTACCTTCTAGATAAGGTGTGATGGGAAGGTTGACAGACCATCAAACTTGCGATGGACCATCGCCCAGGCTGTCACTACTTAGGCAATAATACTTTTGTTGGTCCACGTACGACGGTCAAAATAATGGACCATCGCCCTAGCGATGGACTATCGCACGAGCCGTCGCAGGTCCTAATTCAGCAAATTAAATCCATTTTTATAAGGGTATTTTGGTCATTTACCACCCACCTATATACACCCAATTATATTCAATTTCAGCTATTTGGTTCATTATTACTTTACAACCAATATTAGGATTTCTCTCCTACATTAATATCCAAGAATACCATCCAATCTTCTTCAAAAACTAAGGGATTTCCAATTCTTCAACTTCAAGAACATCAAGAATCTTAACCTAGGTATGCATAGTATTTATTTATGGACTTTTTTATTCCATGAAGTCCAAGAATCCCTTTTCCAACTTCAAGTTATGGATTTTCTTAATGATTTCATAATTGGGTTGTTCTTATTCATTGGGTTGTTCTTGTTCCAAACCTCTGAATAAACCCTTAAATGATGAAATTACAATATGACAATGATGTTTAATTGTTGTAAAATGATGTTTACATGTACCATACCTACAATATGTTTGATTTAATGCCTAAATAAAGGAAAAGTTCCTAGCATATTATCATGAAATTGTCATGTATGTACAAGCTTATGCCTATCACATGTTTGATGAAATGCTTCAGTAAATGAATTATGGTGATTATTATGTATTCAAGCAAGTCATGCTTCGTCAGTTTCCTTCTATCGAGTCCTAGGGGAACTTGCACCCAAAATATTAGTTGTGTACCTAGAGTCATGTCATGTTTTCACGATACTCTCAGTCCAACTATGATCCTTAGACTTCAAACAGTCTTATGACTTAGAAAATATTCAAACAGTCAGTTGTCAGATATTAGTAGTATTCCATTAGTTAATGGAATTCAATAACTCAGTCTATGTTCAGATTTAGAAAATCATGTTTACTGTCTATTCCGATGGGAGTAGAAATTAGCACCTAGTAAACCCAAGGGTGGGAACTCACCTGTTATATGAGAGTATGATTCTTAGAAGCAATCCTTGCATTTTAGAACTATGTAGCCAGCATAGATTAAGACATTATATCCTACTATATGAGGGTAGATGAGGTGCCTTAACCTGCTATATAAGGGTTCCCACGTTTCTTATTAGAGTTACCTATTATATTAGGGTCACTCACATATTGTCCTTACCAGTGGGGCAGTATTGACACCCTTTTAATCAGGGCACAGATTGGATCCCAATTTAGCTATAATGCATCATTTGGGGCATGTTGGTTAGATGACTACTTCCCACAGTTTCAGTATCAGTATTATTCAACAACTCAGATAGTTCTTTAGATTTCGGGACTATCAGATACAGTCAATTCAGATACAGTACGAAACTCAGCTAGTTCCATCAAATTTAGGACTGTCAAATATAGTCACTCATGTTATCAGTTATTATTATATCATGTTATCAGTATTTAGATTCAGTAATCATATTATCATAATATTAGTGTCAGTTTTTATGTCTTATACAAGTACTCTCACGCTCATGATAGTCAGTTTGTTATTATATTTGTCCATCCATATGAACCCCATACATTCAGCTTACCTCATATGCATACCAGTATATTTAAAGTACTGACATATTTGTGTTATGGTGTCTTATACCATAGGTTCAGAGCCACAAGTTCCAGAGCATCAGTAGATTCTAGTCTCAGCAGTTAGAGTTAGGAGTGAGTCCTAATATTTTGAGAAAATGATCATCATTTTATTAGCTCATTAATTAGTTTATTAGTTGGAGTTAGTTGGGGACATGTCCCATCAACTCTTTATTCAGACAGTTATGTTTAGAGGCTTTTCAGACTACAGTATGTTCAGATAGCTTATTTTAGTTTTTTTTGGGTATTTTATACCCCGTCCATATGTTATGTTTTATCAGATCTTATGTTACAGTTTTGAACCTTATGGCCTTTCAGTTCATGTTTCTGCATTATACAGTATGTATGCAGTATACAGGTGCAGATATCAGTCATGGATTAACTTATGGTCCTTCAGGTTCATGAGCATCGTGTAACATTCTGGGTACCAAATTTAGGGTGTTACAGTGTTTAGCACCCCAAAAAGGGGTCCCAAGATGTCACACAATTCTCAAGACTATGAGTAGCCTTAAGCTAACCCTGCAAGCCTTCTACTAAATCTGAAACTCATAATAGAGAAATATAGATATATAATCAAATTTAAAATATGAAAGTCTGTTTGAGTTAAGATAAAATTATCTGAAAATACTTGACTTAGAAGTTTGGATAATAAATACCTGAAATTTGAATCATAACTAGCAGTCTGACAAGCCTCTATTACTAATAACAAGAGAGCCACTGCGACAAACCCCCAGCTGACTCAAACTTACTAAAAATATCAAATCAACTACTCTAATACACTAAAAAAGTTGAATAGCTGGGTCTCCGAATTATGAGGACTCACCAACTATCGGGATATAGATGGAGAGGCTCAAAATTGCTCACACTGCTGAAACTAAGAACCTGAACCTACATAATTAAATAATGTAGCACATAGAAATATATGTAAATCAGTACTTATGGATTGTACTAAGCATGTGGGGGTGAATGCATAATTAAAACATTACCTCAACGGTAATATAAACTTGTAAAAAATGCATGGAAAATGTAGATGACTCATATCAGCTTAAATAACTGTAAACTGAGAATCATAATTATGAGTAGTAAGGTATGCTGTATAAATCTTGTGATTCATAACATTTAGTTTCTAAAAGATTTACTTGTATTTTATCTTTAAATCATGTTGCCTAAGTATAGAAAGGACTCACTATTATATTTGTAAACTTAAAGTTGAAATCTCATAGCTAATGTCTTATGTAAAGCAATATCTTAATAAAGTTAAGAGCCTTTACACTTGGTTTCTAAAAGCTTTTCTGTTAGGATTACTCTTTTCTGTAGGGAGGTTTTTCTAACCAACATACATTTTGTGCGCTATCATAGTGTCCAACATCTGGTTCCCTTATGGGAAAACCTCACTTTGGGGAGAGATTTCATACTGTTGTGGAGTATAACCTAAGCTTATTAATCATATCTGTAACTATCAGCTATGTAGAAATGGGAATAATCTAATAATCTGAACATATGTTGGCTCATAGTTTTGGGGCATGTGAACATTCCCAACTCGGTGGTAAATACTACTCCCTGTAATTTGTATGCTCATTCAGTTGGAAATCCACTTTAAAACTAGTATAAGGGTTTATAATGAAACCAATTATGCATATGTTCACTTTAAACTATAATAAAACTGTAAAGTGGATTCCAGAACTTAACTAAGATCAAAAGATCAAATCTTGACCAAAAGTTGAATATAAACTAATCATAGGATGCTTAAAGCATAGTAAATCCTTAAACATCCATATTCAAACTAGGGCTTCATAGCCCATGCAACAAGTTCATCTCAAATCATCATAAAGTTCGTGCTTGATAGTAAAAGTATTGATAATTTAATTCTAAATCTGGAAATAAATGTCATATGCATAAAAATATGAAAGTAGACATGCAACTCAACATCTAAATCACTTGTAATCTCATAATCTTCAAATAGTGATGAGTGGGTCTAAACCCTAGACTGAAATTCATATATTTTCATGAAAAATTCAACTTTAAAACCAGTTTTGGGCACAAGGATGAAAGGAGTATCCTTGTTCATAACGCCAGATACCTTAATTGATCAATAAACTAAGAAGATTGAACTTTGAGTTCCTATTTGTGCTCTTGAAGATTGTTTCTTGATTATCTTGAATTAGGAATCTTGAATTTTTGGTTATCTTGAAAAAAGAATGGTTAAATTTGGATTTCTTGAGATTTGATATTTTAAGCTCTAGAGTTTCTTGGAGAGAAATTGTAGTAAAAATGAGCGTATAATACTTAGAATGGGTTTCATCTAGTGTTTTTTATGATTTGGGGGCTTGGAAAAAGACTAAATTGCCCTTTTAAAAAGTAAGTTCGAAACTGGAAATCCTAATTTTGCACACTACCATGATGTGTCGCCGTTGTGGTGGCATACTGAAAAAGGGACGAATGCAATTTTGGGCTCTAGTGTAATGCAGTGGTATTGTGTTATATCACTAAAAAAGGACGAGTGTAATTTTGTACTCCAATACAATGTTGCTTCTGTTCCACCATGATTTCTGGTGTGACGCTGGCCAATCAAGGTAAGATAATGGAAAGGGACGAATGAGATTTTAGGGATCACCGCAATGTAGTGTAATTGCTGTGCTTCACTGGAAAAGGGATGATTGTGAATCTGCACTTCACCGCGATGCGGTGCTATTACGGTAACTACTACTTATCACTAAAACCACCATAATTTCTCATTCAAGTATCGGATTTAGACAAAATAAGTATCGTTGGAAAGATTATTCAATAATCTACACATTGGTGGGTCTAGAGTTGGAAAATTCTACACGTATCATGAGTTATTAACTTGCAAAGTTTTCTATTGACACACTAGGAGCTAAATAGAAATAAGAAAAGTATGGGGTGTTACACCCAAGGTAGAGAACGGACACAAGGATCTTCTCTTTCCATAGGTAGTACTATAGGGATCTCTGTTGATCCTTAAAGAGAGAATGTTAGATATATGGGACCTACTCATTTTTTATAGAGTTCTTCTAACCTGGACTTAGAGAGGTTATTAATTTTTTTGCTGACTCATTGGGAGTGTGTCCCGTTGAGTGTACTTGGTATTTCTCCATCTTTGAGTAATGTATCTTGATTTGAGACAGAGTGTGCTTATGAGTGCTCCTTTAGCTCCAAGAGTTGTACCTCCATCTATGCTAGGGTATGTCTATGGTGTTCTTCCAGTTTCAAGTATGGTTTATCCAGTGGTATTGGCATCTACTTATGGTACTCCACAAACTTTGAGTATGGTTCCTCCTTCTATGCCAATATTCGAGTATGGAATTTTATGATTAGGATTTGAACCTTCATATATGTTACACCCTCAGGTGGGATCTCAGCCGGCCAGATTCATTCTGTATCTAATTGCTATGAGTATAGTTATATCTTCTAAGAATCAAAAGTGGTTTGAGAGATTTACAAGCTTGATTCCACCCAAGTTCACTAGTTTTGTGTGTGAGAATATAGTATGACTTATTGATTTATTGTTGGGAAAAGTTGCATAACCTTGGATTGCTCAAGTCGCTCAAGGTTGCTTACACTGCCTACCAGTTGAGAGATGTAGACAGGGATTAGTGGAGGTCGCTTGTAAGTTGCAGACCCCTTAGTTCACCAGAGACAACTTAGGATCAATTTGTGGATGCCTTTTTGGATAGGTTTGTTCCTTATAGTTTAAGGGATCATATGAGAGATGAGTTTGATCACTTAGAGTAGGGCTCCATGACTATCTCAAAGCATGAGGCACGTTTCCATGCCTTGTCCATATATTCTTTTTTCCAGTATATCCATCGAGTTTGAGAATATTTGGAAGTTCCCAAAACGATTGGATTTTTTTGGTAGATGGCTACTACCCAGATGGTAGTCTCTGCTAGCCTTCTATTTCACATTCTATGTTTTAATAGTGACAAACTAATGTGTAGTCATTTGTAGGATATTGAAGATCTCCAATAATGGAAGGAGAGGATATTGAAAATACTCCAAAGATGCAGAATCTCTAAGGAATCAATTCAAAGATATCCAAGAATATCTCGCAAAAGGAAGACAACATCCAACAGCAAGATGATTGGGGCTAAAATTGGAACAATATTAATCATACAAAATCAATTAAAGATCTCCAAGAATATCTCGCAAATGAAAGAAAGAATCCAATATCAACATGACCAAAGCAAAACTTTGGAAAGAGCATTAATCACCATAGGACCAAAAGGAAAGAAGATCACAGACGTATCTGATATGGACGTGTATAAGTACCGTGTATGGACATACTATACAGTAATATTCCTCTATCAAGGAATCAATTCAAATCCTTGATTAGGACAAAATATCTTCGGTTTCCTTACAAAGAGAAGTAGTTGAAGAATATAAAAGAGAGGATTAAAGATCAAATCACTCACGAAACTTTGAGGAAAATCTCAAATTGTCTTAATCTTGGTATCACAAAGCTTTGTACTTCTTAGTCTACAATAGTTATATAAATAATAGAATCGACTCAACTTCGTAATACAAACTGAAGTTGTGTGACAAGATCTAAAGAATAAAATAAATATTTGAATCTTGTTTATCATCACTTTACTCGAGCCCGACTTTGTAAGATCTAAGGAAACTTTGAAACCCAAGGAGACTAGAAGTAGGAACCACATCGGTGTTCCGAACAAGGATAAATCTTTGTGTATTTACTTTAAAGTTAATTACTTACTTGTCTATTTGTAATATAATATGTTTAGTGAAGTATATTAATTAGTAGGCAAGTCGACTATGAAGACAGAATAGTCGACTCACAAAAATTTTCAATTCACCCCTATTGAATTTCAATTGGTATCAGTGTAGGTCTCACCAACAATATTTCCTAACCACACGTAAGAAAAGATCAAATATCAAACTATCAAATTTCTAGTGCTCTTCTTTAAGATGGTAATTCCTCCACAAGACCACCATACTTCAATGGACAATACTACTCCTATTAGAAGCACATATTTAGAATCTTTGTCTAGTCAAATAACTTTGAAGAATGTTTTTTCATTAAAAAGGGACAAAAGACAATTCTAGGACTCAAGCAAAAGAAAAAGGACAAATATAAAGAATCGAGCAGTACCGATATAGAAAACCTTGAAAGCTTCAAGGTCACCAAAGAATAATAAGAGGTAATCCAAACTAATGAACGAGCTATAAGTTTACTTCTTTGTATAGTTAGTGGAGAAGAATACAACAAGATATCAACCTGTGAGACTGAAAAAGAGATGTGGGACAAATTGGAGCTAACCTATAAAGGTACCACCAAAGTCAAAAAGTCAAAGATTGTTGCCTAGTCAATGAATATGAGTTGTTCAAGATGGAAGAAAATGATAACATTGAAATGATGATTGCCAGAATCAACAAAATCATATGCGAGCTAAAATCATTAGGAATGATCTATCCACATAGCCTGCAAGTCCAAAAGTTTATCAGAAGTCTCTTGAAAGTTTGGGAAACTAAGAATACCATTCTGGAAGATGAAGATCTTCACAACATGACATATGATGAGTTATGAGATAATCTCATTGTATATGAATGAAATTTTATCAATAGGTATCAAAAAGAAGAAAAGAAGAAACCAGTAGCCTTTAATGCCACACCAATTAAAAAGGAGGAATTTTTGAAAGAAGCCAATAGAGAAGAAATGGCTCCAATAAATCGAGGAGTAAGGAAAATCACGAGACGAAGACAACAAATACCCAAGGAGCCAAAAATAATTCCACAAAAAAATAATCATTATTATCATTGTGGAAGGCTTTTCCATTTTAAACAAAGTATCCAGAATTAAGAAAAGATCATCTAGAAAGAATCAAAATTTTGGAGTCTGGAGAGATGATGATTAAACTGAAGAATAAATATAAGCAACCAACATGTGCTTTATGGCAAAGGATGAATCTAGCGAGGTAAGACTAGATGAATATTCTAATTGAAATATTCTTAAATCTAACTTAAATATGATAACCGACGAGCTTCAAAAAGTTATAGATGAATATAATAAACTAGTCCAAGAGAAGAAATTCTAGGAATCTCAACTTAAATAAAAACTCAAAGAGAAACGAAGAAACTGTCAAGTTGAAATTAAAACATGTCAAATTAAAATTTACTTGCTTCAAGAAGAGCTTGATGATGTAAAAATGCAATTGAATAGCATTAAATAATCACCATGTCATTGTTTTGTGAGGTTAAATTCTTTTAAAACCAACTCAAGCTCCTTATCAAAATCATTTAAATTAGCCAAGTCCTCTTTCTTCTCGAGAGGACCTATCTGTTATATTTGTGGATAGAAAAGGAATAAATTTTATAGCTATAGGCAGAATCCTAAAAGTGTATAGGTTTAGAGGTCTAAAGGGAGCACTAACCTACAAGGACCCAAGACCATTTAGGTACCTAAACAAAACTGATCTTCTTGATTTGTAGGTACATACCCACAAAGCTATAAAAAGGAAATGTGGGTCATTGATAGCGGATGTTCCAGATATATTACCAGAAAGAAAGAAAAATTTTGTGCTCTAAAGAAAATAGAAGGGGGATCAGTCAGATTCAGTGATAATGCTAGAGGCCACATCATAGGAGTCGGCTCAGTAAAGCTCAACTCCTCATGTGATCTTATTAAAGTATATCTCATAGATGTCCTCAAAAATAACTTGGTCAGCATCAGTATAACACCCTGTATTTTGACTCTTAGTAAATATTCTGGAATTTTGGTCTCTAAACACAACATGACTCGTGGAAATAAGTCGTATGTTAGGGTACGAATGGTATGGTCCTTTCGTATGCTGACCAGTGTTGGTTGGTGGTATAGATTTTAGTTATTGGAATGGATATGTCTTTGGGGTATGAGTTGTATTAGTGGGTAAGGATTATTTTTTTCCTTAAATTAATCTTAGACTTGGTTACTTAGGTTGGATCTGAGTAGGAGTGTCTCATCGTAAGTCATAAGCCAGGGTACAAGTCGTACCATGGACTCGTATGGTGGATAGTGTCTAAATCTTCCTTGGGTTTATTCTACCAGGGGTACGGATGAAGGGTATGGATCGTATGCTTCGGATATGACTTAGTTAGATGGGTTGTATGTTGGATAGTATTGGATTCAAAGGTTAAGGCTAGGATACGAGTGGAGGGTACCAATCTTATAGGAGAGTATGACTCGTGAGGGCCAGTCATATCCCTGTGATAGGGAATCTGTTTAACTTAAGTGGTGGTATTTTGTACATTTCCCTACTTAACCTAATAAGGTCCCACGACTTCTAACCAACTTGGGAGATTATTTACCCTATTATTACATTCATTAACACTTAGAAACTCTTCTAAAACTCTCTATAATTCTCTCAAAATTTTTTGGGCAAGGAAAGCTAAGGCTTTAACTTGAGGATTAATTTGGAGCTTGTCTTGGTGATTTCTTTCCATCATCATTTAGGTTTAAGGCATGTTCACTTCCCTCATTGTTAATTCTAACTAGAAGCATGGTTTTTATGAATATTTTTATGATTTCATTAATTGTATGATTTTGATTTTCCAGTATGATTTGGGGGTTTTGATATTAAATGGTTGGTTATGGTTTTCGTGGTTTTAGTTATGCTTTTATATGTATTAATGGTGGTTTTAGATAATTGGATTACATAGGAATGGTTTAATGGTAATTGGAATTGGTTTTGGTCATATTATGGCCCCAATGTGTTTGACAACATGCCTATAAGAATATTTTCATTGCATTGATTACTTCTATTGGAACTCTTGCCTGTTTTAAACTTGGTAAAGGAATTATACATGCTTTAAATTGTTTGTAAAGGTAAATTGATAAATGGTTGTACTTTTGGGGTACATGGAATCCCCCAAGTGGTTTAATATGGTAAATGAATGTGCACTTGGAAATCCCCTTAAATCTATATATGGTTGGGTATGGATAGTACTTTCAAGTATGGTTAGTATGACTATACCACCACTAAATAGCCTTGGTTAATAAATGGTAAATGGATCGATTAGTTACTTTGTAATGATTTTAATTGGGAAATAATGGTGGGATATGTAGCAAAGCTGTGGAAGGTGGAGGTCCCGAGGAGACCTAAACTAGAAACTCATATTTGTCGATGTGATATTTGGTCTTGGAGACCATATGCATGATGTCACAGTTTATATTTAGGGGATGAAATATTCATCCTAGATTTTCTTGCTTGGTCATGCGACTGCACGTACTGGGGCCCTTTCAGTAAGGAGAGCTGAACCTATATAGTCCGTGGGTGGTTTAGGACGGCAAAGCTACAAAGCCCAGGTATAGGTTTTATTGGTATCCATATGGTTGTGTCCATATGGATGGTCTTACTTGGTTTTATAAATGGAATTATTTTATCCGTATCTTGAGATCATGCTAGCGTTCACCCGCTAACCCGTCTACAAGTGGTTGTATACCCACGCTATGCAGGAACCGACCATTCTACGCAGGAACCGACCATTCTACTACTCCTACATAGTGATTAACTTGGGGATCAACATTTGTATTGAAGTGGTCAGCTTCCATCCTTTTGGAAGGCTCTATTTGTTATTATGGATATTTCTAACCACTTTGATTTTATTTTAGATATTGGTTCTGGCCATGGTTGGGGGTATGTCCCAATTGGATTTTATTACTCTTTTGGTTAGAGGCTTTGTGGCACTACTATGGGTTAGTATGGGCGGGATTGCTATTGGTGTTAGCCTTGGTATTGGTATTGATATTAGGGCTTGTAGACACGTGATTTTTTACCCTCCCCGAGTTTTAACCTATTTTTTCAGTATTAAATATTTATATTTTGTTCAATATTTATTTTAGCCCTTATTTTATTTTTAATAAGTTTTAGTTGAAAATAAATAAATAGAAAAAGTTACATTTTGGGATATTTTATTTTTATTTTATTTTTGTTTTAAAATAATACAAAAAGTCATTTCCTTTTGACTAGGGCTTCAAAAAGGTGACTTGGAACACCATAACTCAATTTCAAGTGGAGACTCGGTAAATAAAATAATCCCTATTCGAAATTATCAGTTAAATTGGAAAAACCCTTCAACCCTATCAGTGAAAAAGGGGTATAACATCTCTGGCGATTCAGCTAGGGACTAATTAAAATTTGAGCTTTTGATATTGACTTTTTGTAACGCTCTAAATCTGGTACCCGAAATGCGACATAGTACTCATGAGACCGAAGGACCAAAAGCTAACTCATGACTGATATCTGTAACTAAACACTGAATAATACATTGTAAATATGCGAAATATAAGTTGTAAGGCCATAAGGTTTAAAACTGAACTAAAACTGAATATAATACAATGTTTGTAATGTGGTTTAAAAATACCCAAAACTGAAATAAACTATCTGAACACATGTTATAGTTTGAAAGCCTCTAAACTATTTGAAAACTGTGGAGTTGATAGGATATGTCCCCAACTAACTCTGAACTACTAAATAAATAAAGTAATAAAATAATCATGCTATCCTCGAATGATGAGGACTCATTGCTAGTCTGTCTGCTGAACGTCTGATCTACTAAGGATGCTCGGGAGCTCATGCTTCTAAACCTATGGTATAAAACACCATAGCGCAAATGTGTCAGTACATTGAATATACTAGTATGCAAGTGAGGTAGGCTAAATACAAGGGTTCATAGGCATGAATAACTGACTGTATGATATGAACGTGAGAATACAAGAATAAATACGTAACTGTAACTAAGATCTTAATAATGTTGACTAATGAATTTTAATAGCGTGGATTTACTGATATCTGAGTACAGATACTGGGATACTGAATGATTGAGTCTACTGAATACTGAGGAACTAATGTCATATTACTAATAAAGGAATGACTATTTCTTACAGTTTTGATTATGAAGAACTGGTCTGATTGACTATATCTGATAGTCCTGAAGCTGAATACTGATAATAGGGGTTTCATATAATTAATATACTATTAACTGAGTTTGTGATATCATGATTACTAAATTTAAATACTGATAACATGATTGACTGTATCTGACAGTCCTGATACTGATGGAACTAGCTGGGTTCTGCACTGTACTAATTTGACTATATTTGACAGTCCTGGATTTCTATAGAACTGAACTGAGTTCTATTACTGAAACTGGATCTAAAACTAAGACTTTGCGAGGTAATCTTCTAACCGACATGCCCCAAAACTGAATTGGTGGGGTCCAACCTGTAACCCCAGCTGGAAGGGTATCAGTAGCGTGCCACGGGTAAAGACAAGTTATGAGTATACCCTCTCTGACTGGGAGCTCTTCCGTCAACCCCTCCTGGTAGGTAACCCAAATGAGATGTATGAATACCTATGTGTAGGGTGCATCTCAACCTATGTTAGCTACGTAGTTCTGGAACACAGGGATTGCTACTAAGGATAACAACCTTTACTGGCTGACAGTGTGTGTCCTCATCCCTGGGTCACTCGGTGCTGAATCCTACTCCCAACTGAATAGACACTAAACTGATTAACTAAACTAAACTGATACTAATGGTATTGTTTAGCGGAGCTAAACTGAGTTCACTGAGTTTGTTGAATAATGGAATGCTACTGAGATCTGAGGACTGATGGAGAGAACTGAAGTTACTGAGATTTCTGGGAATACTAAGGTTACCGAGATTATTGAGTACCGATGTTACTGAAAAAACTGAGGTCACTGCGATTACTGAGTAGGACTAGACTGATACTGAATTTAATGAATTTTCCTGAGTTATGAGACTGACTGAATTCTAAGGATCATGGCCTGATTGAGAGTATAGTGGAAACATGACACTGGCTCTAGGCAAACAGCTACATTATCAGGTACAAGTACCCCTAGAACTAGATAGCATGAAACTGATAGGACATGACACTTCTTGAACATAAAACCAATATCAACAATTCATAATACATTAATTTGGGGATTTCATGAAGCACACAATATCATGGAAGTCATTCTTAGTCATAGGGTAAAATATACACTTATCACTTGGGACACAATTAAGCTATAATGCATAATTTCTATTCTCTTAGGAATTTTATGAAACACCTAGGATGCATAACTTAGGTCATAGGCATGGCCATCAAATTAATACAACAAAACTCCATATTTCAACTCAATTTCACATTTTTCAAACCACATACTAGCATAGGTTCATAAAAATAAATAAATATTCCAATTTGGGAATCATACAACCATAATCACATGAACATAATCAACCCACAACAAAATATTCACAATAAAAGATTTAAAACTTGATTCTTGGGCTTCATGGATGAAAGGAATCCATGAATGAACACTGTGCATACCTTATCTCTTGATTCTACGAAGATTGACGAAGAGATTCTTGAATTTGAGTCTTGGATTTGAATCCCCAATTGATAACCCTAGCTTGTTATTGAGAGAAGCTTGAGAGAAACACTATGTTTTGGATGAAAAATAGCTGAATCACGGTTATTGGGTTTAAATAGCGGTGGGAAATTGACCCTTTTAACCCTTGGATGCGTATTTTAATTTTTTGTGAAAATTTCATGATTTTCATCATTGGCGCGATGCGCCACTATTGTGAAAATTCACTGGAACTGGAAAATTGGGAATCTACATTGTGGTGCGACGCGAGGCTATCGCGTTGCCACTTTGTTTGCGACCTAGAAGTTTGGCGCGATGCGAAGACATCACGTTAAGACATTGGAAATAGGATAATTCTAAATTTAAGCCCTGGAGCGACGTGTCATAATCGCAGAGGCTCATAGGATTTTGAAGATTGCCATTTTGGCTTGCTCCGTGATGCGTTGATGGCTCAGGTGGCACACTGTCTTACTAAAATGGCTCTAACTCTTCACCTGGGTGTTGGATTTGGGCAAATTTGGTATCGATGGAAAGATTATACAATTTTCCATGTGTTAAAAAGTGAAAATATTTAAAATAACACATGTATAAAAGTGGAATAATCTTTGAAACAAGTTTTAAATATTTCTGGGATGATTTTAAGATAGGTAAAAGTATGGGGTATTACAATATCTCCCTCTTGGGAACATTCTTCCTAGAATAAGACTGATTTAGATGGGAGAAATGATAAGCTGAAGTACATACTGAACATGAACAGTTGAAACCTGACTACCTGACTGACATTACTAAGATTCATACTGAGCATGCATATCTGATGCATGTTTTATGACTGAGCTAATACATGAATGCTTGACTGAGAGTACTGATAAGATGATCATGCATATCTAATGCATGAATACATGACTGAACTAAATCATGAGCATACGACTGAATATTTAAGGGTAACAATACCAAGTTTGAAATAAAAACTGAGCATTGAACTAAATAACACATTTGTAACTTAAACCTGAACAAGAAACTGGATAAGCTTAAGAAAAACTATTACCTTGGGCTGAGTCTAAGATTAATTACTAAATATGCATTAGAGGAAACATGAGAATATAACTGGGTCTGGAATAGGATACATAAGCTGAATATCGTGATCTAAACTAAGTACCTTGAATACGTGGTACACGACCGAGATTGAAGCTAGAGGGTCAACCTATGGGTACCCACTACTCCAAACTGGATTTGTTATGACAAGAGATCGGTATGTTTATGTCATGAAAGTTTTAGGGAATTATAGTGTATCTTTCCCTTAGGATACTAGGTCCCTAGAAGAATACTATCTTGACTACGATACTGAGGAAAACTGGGATAATTCAAAGGGCACCAACGAACTGAATCATGACTGAATATCTGGGATATAAAACTAAGGCATGAAACAGGAACCAAGTTGAACATGCAACTATCTAGTTGGTCCATCTTAGAATGATCACATTGATGAGATTCCAAATAGTATTATTAGGTGGAAAGATAGGAAAACCACACCATCAGAACTTGTCCGTTCTGACTGCTAAACTGCAGTACTGGATTTACAGACTAACTTATGCTGAAAACTTATACTCGATCGGGGCATTTCTATGATAATCTTTAGATAGAGTTCTAATGACTGTAGATAGAAAGCAAATCTTTGCCTGGTCTGAGGAGGACATCTGAATGGGAGATCGCTACATGGCTGGGGTTCTTGTATTAGAAGGCAAGGCCTATGAAACATCATTTAAGATAAAGTCACAAAACCTTATGCACTACAATTAAGACTGTTGAAAAGGTTCACATGGTGTTGAGCATGAATGCATAAATATACTAATTTATCAAATTAACTGAATGACTTATACATGAACGCTGGCATATAAAACTAAGCTGTACTTAGTCTGAATGACTAGCCTGAGGCTATAAAGTATTATGCATAGGAGGTAAGGACTAACTAAGTAACATGAGGTGACTGGGCATGGATTTATGAAAACTGTATAACTTGAAATTATGAGGCCAAGTATAAAACATGATTCAGAAACATTCCATAACTGAGGTACTAAAATACTAATGATTGAGTAACAGATACCTATATGCTATGGTCAGGTATTCCTGAAAGTGAACTGAGTTTTTGATCTGGCTGAACTAGGGTTGGAACTGAGATTGTAGCTAAGACTATAATTGAGACTATAACTGTAACTAATACTGTAGCTTGGACTAAATACTAGTTTCTGATAACTAAGGTTTAGACTGGTACTGAAGTACTAAATTCTGAGATTGAAGAGTGATTACTGCGTACTAATACTGAAACTATAACTAAGATGGCAAGTGAATTTTGATAGTTATACAATGGGGTCTGACATAAGTAAAAGATCTGAATGCACACTCACACTCAGTACTTTCCCAACTTCTAAATACAACCTCTTTCTAGACGTTTACTTGCACACTAACATGACATCCAAGCCTATCTTCATGACTACACCCTCTTGTAAAACAAACATACAACAATTTTCTCTTAACATATAATATTTACTCCCTCTCATTTAAGAAACTATCCATCACTACACTATCTTCTAAAAGAGAGCTTACTGAAGGGTTAAATCAGGAGGACCTGAAGCATAAATGGAAAGTAACTAAGCTTGACACTTGACTGAAGCCTGAGGAATAGAATATTAACATCATGGATTCACCAAGAGGTCTAAACTGAGGATATGCATAACATAGTCTAAATTTAACCAATCAGTAGAGACGTAGCATAAGCCATGAAAGCTGAGAATATTGTAAAGCATGATATGTGTACATAAGTTATAAGTTGCATGACCTGAGTTTTGATTTTTTTGCATTCGTGGGACATGATTTGTATTACTGAGGGGAATAGAACTGAACTCCTTATGATGGGAACTAGAATTGTACATAATTCTATGGAAAACATGTAAATATAAGCTATGTTCATGAAACTAAGATGTGAAGCATGCATAGGCATCATGCTGACTGAAGTATCAAACTGTACACTGAGATAAGGATGGGTCAGGAATCACCTTCCCTTACTGCTTTTCTATATGTACTGGCAATACTACTGGAATCTGAGAGCCTGAACTGGTCACTTGATCTATCATCTCCCCCTTACCTTTAAGCCATCATCATAAGTCTGTGAACACTTTACTAAACTCTAAACTGAACTGCAGTCATCATAACATACTTACACTCTGTTAGACACATTCTTGCCTTACTAAACATATCATCTGATTTTGTTTCTTCATATACTACTAATATTGCATCTCTTAATTCACATTCACACTTCATAGTTAATTTTAGATCAATAATCTTAAATTTTTGCTTGCACTATTCAAGCCTACTGATCTACCTTGGTACAACTATCCCCATTAACATATTATCTACTCAATTTAGATAACGTTATCCCAAATCTACTACTGCTAAACTCCTGGGTTCATGCCTCAAACTCTAGGTCATATACTATTATAGGATTCTGAGAAGGGATCTAATGGAATGTCTAATTTTGGGTTCGCAAATAAGTTCTCATGATCACGAATGATATCTGTACAACTTTGGAACATAATGGAAACTATGGGAAAATTTTTAGCTGTTGGTAATCCCATAACTATCTGCGGGGACTGTCTGAGAAAGCCCTACCCCTAGGACTTTGAGCTTTACTATTTCTGTTACCTTGAAAGTAAGGTGGAGTTAACATGAGTAGATCATGATGAAAACCTACATGAATTTCTTAGAGAACCTTTCTATAGCATGATCTAAAACATAAAAAAAGGGAAACAGTTTCTAAAACATCTTATAGCCTCCTGAACATAAGTGTGGTACACAACACACCCATGTACAAGACTCTACTAGATGCGGCTTTTCAGACTTCCTACGATACTGTTGAACCTTAGGCTCTGATACCAAGTTCAGAACGCCCCAAATCTGGCACCTAGAATGCTAAACGATGCTCATGATTCTGAAGGACCACATGCTAACCCATGACTGATATCTATATCTGAGCACTAAATAATACATTTTAAATATGCAGAATATAAGCTGTAAGGCCATAAGGTTCAAAATTGAACTAATACTGAATATAATACAATGTCTATAATGAGGTATATAAATGCCCAAAACTGAAATAAACTATCTTGAACACATGTTGTAGTCTGAAAGACTCTAAACTGTCTGAAAAAAGTGCAGTTGATGGGACGAGTCCCCAACTAACTCCGAACTACTCAACTAATAAAGTAATAAAATAATCATGCTATCCTCAAATGATGAGAACTCACTACTATTCTGGATGATGAACATCTGATCTATTAAGGATGCTTGGAGCTCGTGCTTCTAAACCTATGGTATTAAACACCATAGTGCAAATGCGTCAGTATGTTGAATGTACTCGTATGCAATTAAGGTAGGCTAAATTCAAAGGTTAATAGGCATGAACAGTAATAACTGACTGTATAACATGAACATGAGAATACAAGCATGAATACATAACTGTAACTAAGATCGTGCTAATGTTGACTCATGAATTTTGATAATGTGGATTTACTGATATCTGAGTATTGATACTGGGATACTGAATGACTGAGTCTATTGAATATTGAGGAACTAATGTCATATTACTAATAAAGGAATAATGTTTCTGACAGTTCTAATTATGAAGAACTGGTCTGATTGACTGTATCTGACAGTCCTGAAATTGAATACTGATAACTTGGGTTAGTATAATTAATATACTATTAACTGAGTTCGTGATAACATAATTACTGAGTATGAATATTGATAACATGAGTGACTATATCCAACAGTCCTGATACTGATGGAACTAGCTAGGTTCCACACTGTACTGATTTGACTGTCTCTAACAGTCCTAGATTTCTATAGAACTGAACTGAGATCTATTACTGAAACTGGATCTAAAATTGAGACTGTGGGAGGTAATCATATAATTGATATGCCCTAAAACTAAACTGGTGGGGTCTAACCTATAACTTCAATTGAAAAGGTGTTAGTACCATGCCATAGGTAAAGACAAGCTATGAGTATACTGTCTATGATAGGGAGCTCCTCCATTAACCACTCCTAGTAGGTAACCCAAATGAGATGTATGAATCCCTATGCATAGGGTGCATCTCAACCTATGATGGCTACGTAGTTCTAGAATGCAAGGATTAATACTAAGGATCATACCCTCTACTTGACAGTGTGTGTCCTTATCCTTGGGTTTACTTAGTGCTGAATCCTACTCCTAACTGAATAGACACTAAACTAATTAACTGAACAGGACAGATATTAATGGTATTGTTTAGCAAAGCTAAACTAAGTTCACTGAGTTTCGTTGACTAACAGAAAGCTACTAAGATCTAAGTAATGAAGTCACTGAGATTTCTAGAAATACCGAGGTTACCAAGATTTCTGAGTACCAATGTTATTGAGACCACTGAGGTCACTGAGATTACTGAGTAGGACTAGACTGATACTTAATTTACTGAGTTTTCCTGAGTCATGAAACTAACTGAATTTTAAGGATCATGGCTTGACTGAGAGTATCATGAAAACATGACACTGGCTCTAGGCACACAGCTAAATTATCGGGTACAAGTACCCCCAGGGCTTGATGGCATGAAACTGACAGGACATGATACTTCTTGAACGTAGGACCAATATCAACAATTCATAATACATTAATTTGGGGATTTCAGGAAGAACACAATATCATGGAAGTCATTCTTAGTCATAGATCAAAGCATACACTTATCACTTGTGTCACAATTAAGCTATAATTTATAATTTCTATTCTTGTAGGTATTTTATCAAACACCTAGGATGCATAACTTAGGGCATAGGCATGACCATCAAATTGATACAACAAAAATTCATATTTCAACACAATTTCATATGTTTCAAACCACATACTAGCATAGGTTTATGAACAACACATAAAGATTCCAACTTGGGAATCATAAAACCATAATCACATGAACATAATCAACTCACAACAAAATATTCAAAATACAAGATTTAAAACTTGATTCTTGGGCTTCATGTATGAGAAGAATCCATGAATAAACACTGTGCATACCTTAGCCCTTGATTGTAAGAAGATTGACAGAGAGATTCTTGAATTTGAGTCTTGGATTTGAATCCCCAATTGAAAATCCTAGCTTGTTCTTAAGAGAAACTTGAGAGAAACACTATGCTTTGGATGAAAAGTGGCTGTGTCACATGTTATTAGGTTTAAATAGGGGTGGGAAATTGACCCTTTTAACCCTTGGATGCGTATTTTATTTTTTTGTGAAAATTTTGTGATTTTCATTCTTGGTGCGATGCGCCACTATCGCGCTAAGTCATTAGAACTGGACAATTGGGAATCTATGTGGTGGCACAATGCGGGCCTATCGCGTTGCCATTTTTTTACGACATTGAAGTTTGGCGCGACATGGAGACATCACATCTGAGATACTGGAAATAGGATAATTTTGAATTTGAGCGCTAGCGCGATGCGCCATAATCACGGAGGCTCACTGGATTTTGATGATTGCCATTTTGGCTGGCTCCACGATGCTTTGATGGCTTTGGTGGCACACTATCTTACTAAAATCTTTCTAACTCTTCGCCTGCGTGTTGGATTTGGGTGACTTTACTATCGATGGAAAGCTTATTAAATTTCCCACTTGTTAAAAAGTGAAAATATTGAAAATACCACATGTATAAAAGTGTATTCATCTTTGAAACAAGTCTTTAGCATTTCTGGGATGATTTTAAGCTAGGTAGAAGTATGGGGTATTACAATATATCCCATTTAGGAATATTCATCCTTGAATGAGACAGATTTAGACGGGAGAAATGATAATCTAAAGTACATACTAAACATGAACAGTGGAAACATAAGTACCTGACTGACATTACTGTGAGTCATACTGAGCATGCCTATCTGATACATAATTTTATAACTGAGCTGATATATGAATGCTTGACTGAGAGTACTAATAAGCTGATCACGTATATCTGATGCATGAATACATGACTGAACCGACACATAAACATACAAATGAACATGTAAGGGTAACGATACCAAATTTGAAATAAAAACTAAGCATGGAACTAAATACCATATTTGTAACTGAAACCGAAACATGAAACTAGATAAGCTTAAGAAAAGCTATTACCTTTGGCTGAGTCTAAGATTAATTACTAAATATGCATGAGCGGATCATGAGAATGTAACTGGGTCTGGAATATGATACATGAGCTGAATATCATGATCTGAGCTAAGTACCTTGAATATATGGTGCACAAACAAGATTGGTGCAAGAGGGTCAAACTCTTGGTACCCACTACTCCAAACTGGATTTGTTACGAGAAGAGAGCGGCATGTTTATGTCAAGAAAGTTTTGGGGAATTATAGTGTATCTTCCCCTTGGGACACTAGGTCCCTAGAAGAATACTGACTTGACTGTGATACTGAGAAAAACTGGGATGATGTACAGAGCACCAATTAACTGACGTGATAGAATATCTGGGATATGAAACTAAGGCATGATACATGAACCAAGTTGAACACGCAACTACCTAGTTGGTCTATCTTAGAATGGTCACATTTACGAGATTCCAAATAGTGCAATTAGGTGGAAAGATGGGAAAAACATACCATCTGAACTTGTCCATTCTGACTGCTAAACTAAAGTACTGTCTTTGTGGACTAACTCATGCTGAAAACTTATAATCGGTCGGAGCATTTCTATGACACTCTTTCTATAGAGTTCTAATGACTATAGAGAGAAAGTAAATCTTGGTCTGGTCAGAGTAGGACATCTGAATGGGAGATCGCTACATGGATGGGGTTCTTGTGTTAGGAGGCAAGGCCTATGAAACAGTATCCAAGATAAAGTGACCAAACTTTATGCACTACAATTGAGACTGCTGAAAAGGTTCACATGGTGTTGAGCATGAATGCATAAATATACTAATTTATCTGATTAACTGACCGACTTATACATGAACACTAGCATATAAGATTAAATTGTACTTAGTTTGAACAACTAGCCTGAGGCTGTAGAGTATTATTCATAAGAGGTAAGGACTGACTGAGTGACATGAGGTGACTGGACCTAGATCTATGAAAATAGGTATTACTTGAAATTGCGAGACCAGTCGTATGACATAATTAAGAAACATTCCGTAACAGAGGTACTAAAATACTAATGACTGAGTAAGTAATAGCTATATGCTATGGTCGGATAATCCTGAAAGTAAACTAAGTTTTTCATTGTGCTGAACTAGGACTGGGACTGAGATTGTAGCTAAGACAGTAATTGAGACTGTAACCATAACTAAGACTATAGCTGGGACTAAATACTTGTTTCTGATAACTAAGGTTTAGACTGGTACTAAAGTACTGAATTCTGAGACTGAACACTAATTACTGCGTACTGAATACTGAAATTGTAACTGAGATGGCAACTAAATTTTGATAGTTATACGACGGGGCTGACATAAGTCAAAGATCTGAATGCACACTCACACTCTGTACTTTCCCAAATTCTAAATACAACCTCTTTCTAGTCATTTACTTCCACACTAACATGATATTCAACCCTATCTTCATGACTACACCCTCATGCAAAACAAACATGCAGAAATCTTCTCTTAACATGTAATATTTACTCCCTCCTATTTAAGCAACTACCCATTACTACAGTGTCTTTACAAAGAGATCTAACTGAAGGCTTAAATCTGGAGGACCTAAAGGATGAATGGACAGTAACTAAGCTTGACACTTGATTGAAGCCTGAGGAATAGAATATAAACATCATGGATTCACCAAGAGGTCTAAACTGAGGATATGCATAACATAGTCTGAATTTAACTAATCAGTAGAGGCATAGAATGAGCTATGGAAGCTGAGTATACTGTAAAGCATGATATGTGTATATGATTTATGAGCTACATGACTTGAGTTTTGAGTTTTCTGCATTCGTGGGACATGATTTGTATTACTGAGGGAAAAGAACTAAACTCCTTAGGCTAGAAACTGGAATCGTACATGATTCTATGGAAAACTTGGGATTATGAGTTGTGTTCATGGAACTGATATGTGAACCATGCGTAGGCATCATACTGACTGAAGTACCAAAATTTACACTGAGATAAGGATAGGTCGGGAATCATCTTCCCTTACTACTTTTCTATATGTACTGGCACTACGATTGGAATCTGAGAGCCTGAATTGGAAACTTGATCTATCATCTTCCCCTTAGCTTTAAGCCATTATCACAAGTCTATGAGCACTTAACTAAACTCTGAATTGAATTGCAATCATCATCATATATTTACACCATGTTCGACACATGGTTGCCTTACTAAACACATCATCTGATTTTGTTTCTTCATATACTACTAATATTACATCTCCTAATTCACATTCACACCTTCATACTTAATTTTAGATTAATAATCTTAAATTTTTGCTTGTACTATTAAAGCCTACTAGTCTACCTTTATCTAACTATCCCTATGAATAAATGATCTACTCAATTTGGATAACGTTATCCCAAATCTACTATTGCTAAACTCTTAGGTTTATGCCTCTAACTCTAGGTCATGAACTATCATAGGATTCTGAGAAGGGATTTGATGGCATCTCTAATTTTGGGTTCGTGAATGGGTTCTCATGATCATGAATGAGATTTGTACAACTTTGGAACATAACAAAATTGATGGGATAAAATAAAGCCTGTGGGCAATCCTATAACTTTCTGCGGGGACTGTCTGAGAAAGACCTAACCCTAGGACTTTGAGCTTTACTATTTCTATTACCTTGAAAGTAAGGTGGAGTTGACATGAGTGGATCATGATGATAAACTACATGAATTTCGTAGAGAACCTTTATATAGCACGGTCTAAAATATGAAAGAAGGGAAACAGTTCCTAAAACATCTCATAGCCTCCTACACATAGTACAAGACTCTACTAGATGCGGCTTTTTAGAACTCCTAGGATACTGTTGAACCTTAAGCCCTGATACCAAGTTTTTAATGCCCCGAATCTGATACTCGAACTGCTACACGGTGCTCATGACCCTGAAGGACCTCAAGCTAACCCATGACTGATATCTGTAATCGAGCACTGAATAATAGATTGTAAATATGTGGAATATAAGTTGTAAGGCCATAAGGTTCAAGACTAAACTAATACTGAATATAATATAATGTCTGTAATGGGGTATAAAAATACCCAAAACTAAAATAAACTGTCTGAACACATGTTGTAGTCTGAAAGACTCTAAACTATCTAAAAACTATGGAGTTGATGGGACATGTCGCCAACTAACTCTGAACTACTGAAATAATAAGGTAATAAAATAATCATGCTATCCTTGAATGATGAGGACTCACTGCTAGTTTGGCTGCTGAACATTTGATCTACTAAGGATACTCAGAAGCTCGTGCTTCTAAACCTATGGTATAAAACACCATAGCGCAAATACATTAGTACATTGAATGTACTGGTATGAAAGTGAGGTAGGCTAAATCCATGGGTTCATATGCATGAACAATAATAACTGATAGTATAACATGAACGTAAGATTACAAGCATGAATACATAATTGTAATGGAGATCGTGATAATGTGGACTCATGAATTCTGATAATATAGATTTACTGATATCTAAGTACTGGTACTGGGATATTGAATAACTGAGTCTATTGAATAATAAGAAACTAATGTCATATTACCAACAAAGGAATGATTGTTTCTGATATTTCTGATTATAAAGAACTAGTTTGATTAATTATATCTGACAGCCCTAAAATTGAATACTAATAACATAGGTTTTGTATAATTAATATACTATTAATTGAGTTCGTGATAACATGATTACTGAGTCTAAATACTAATAACATAATTGACTAAATCTGACAGTCTTGATACTGATGGAACAAGCTGGGTTCTGCACTATACGTATTTGATTATATCTGACAGACCTGGATATCTATAGAATTGAACTGAGTTCTATTACTAAAACTAGATCTAAAACTGAGACTATGAAAGGTAATTATCTAACCGACATGCCCTGAAACTAAACTGGTGGGGTCCAAGTTATAACCCCAGCTAGACAAGTGTCAGTACCGTGCCACAGGTAAAGACAAGCTTTGAGTATACCCTCTCTGACAGGGAGCTCTTCCATCAACCTCTCCTGGTAGGTAACCCAAATGAGATGTATGAATCCCTACGCGTAGGGTGCATCTGAACCTACACTGTACATAGTTTTGGAATGCAGAGATTACTATTAAGGATCACACCCTTTACTAATTGACGGTGTGTGTCCTCATCCCTTGGTTCACTCGGTGCTGAGTCCTACTCCCAACTGAATATACACTGAATTAATTAACTAAAATGAACTGATACTAATGGTATTGTTTAGTGGAGCTGAACTGAGTTCACTGAGTTCCATTGACTGAAGGAATGCTACTAAGATCTGAGGACTAACGGATAGTACTAAAGTTACCGAGATTTCTGGGAATACTGCGGTTACCGAGATTACTAAGTATCGATGTTACTGAGACTACTAAGGTCACTGAGATTACTGAGTAGGACTAGACTAATACTTAATTTATTGAGTTACCCTGAGTCATGAGACTGACAGAATTCTAAGAATCATGGCTTGACTCAGAGTATCATGAAAACTTGACACTGGCTCTAGGCACACAGCTAAATTAACGGGTACAAGTACCCCCAGGACTCGATAGCATGAAACTGACAGGACATGACACTTCTTGAACATATGACAAATATCAACAATTCATAATACATTAATTTGGGGATTTCATGAAGCACACAATATCATAGAAGTCATTCTTAGTCGTACGATAAAGCATACACTTATCACTTGGGTCACAATTAAGCTATAATGTATAATTTCTATTCTCTTAGGCATTTTATCAAAAGACTAGGATGTATGACTTAGGTCATAGGCATGACCATCAAATTAATACAACAAAACTCAATATTTCAACTCAATTTCACATGTTTCAGACCACATACTAGCATAGGTTCATGAATAACACATAAAGATTCCAACTTGGGAATCATACAACCATAATCACATGAATATAATGAACCCCCAATAAAATATTCATAATACAAGATTTTAAACTTGATTCTTGGGCTTCATAGATGAAAGAAATCCATGAATAAAAATTGTGCATACCTTAGCTCTTTATTATACGAAGATTGATGAAGAGATTCTTGGATTTGAATCCCCAAGTAAAAACCCTAGCTTGTTCTTGAGAGAGACTTGAGAGAAACACTATGTTTTGGATATAAAATGACTGAATCACATGTTATTGGGTTTAAATAGGGGTGGAAAATTGACTCTTTTAATGATTGCCATTTTGGCTGGCTGCGCGATGTGTTGATTGCTCAGGTGGCACACTGTCTTACTAAAATAGCTCTAACTCTTCGTTCAAGTATCGAATTTGGCTGAATTTGGTATTGATGGAAAGCTTATTCAATTTGTCACATGATTAAAAGTGAAAGTCTTGAAAATACCACATGTATAAAATTTTATTAATCTTTGAAACAAGTTTTTAACATTTTTGAGATGATTTTAAGCTAGGTAGAAGTACGGGGTATTACAATTTTACTTGCTTTAATTATTTTGATAATATGTTTGTTGGCCTAATATGTTACTTTTCACTCATTTCTTGCTTTGATATTGTTGAATTGTATTATAATATATCTTCTCTTGTTCACCCCCTCTAAGTCTCTAAAAATAGGATAGAAACAATACAGAGTATGCATCCTACCTTCTTTTTGAGATAGTCGGAGTGTCAAGGCACCTGGTGAAGTATTATTAGTCACACTTGTTAGGTGGGGTTTGGATCAACAATGAAGTTGGAGTAGCACTACTACCGAATAAGTTGTCTCTCCCTAACTTAAGTGTCTGCTCGAGTAAGCCAGTCTAGACACCTATCTCCATCAGTCTAATTGAAACTTGAAATCTGGTTATCCCTATTAGGTTCCACTTTATTTGCATCATGTGCATTTAACTTAAGGAACTCGGCATAAAGGTCGGGTTTCTCTAGGATAGTTGTCTCTCTTTATAATAACCAACATGTGAATCCTAGATGCTCTTTGATCTTTATTTGGAAGGCCAGTTGATTGTTGACCGGCTTTTGGAAACTTGGTGAAACTCAAGAGAGTCTTTTGTCCTCAAATTTAATGAATCATTGTTCAAAGAAATTAAGAAATATATAGTTTTTAAGGTCTCATGAACTATGAGGGTCTGATTCTCACTCTTTAATGGGACACCCTGTCCTTTGAAAAATCATTCATGTATTTATTTGGGAATATTTTAAAACTATGACTAATTTCATAATTGTTTTTCTTATCCTCAAGTTTAAATTTTATATATATATATATATATATATATA
>NC_061121.1:209939520-209943582 GCF_002878395.1 Capsicum annuum
AAAAAAAATAAAAAGAAGTCAAGAAAAAGGATAAGATGTTTGAACTATATTTGACCTGATTCTTGCTATGACGAGATACATAGGTAGCCCTACTCTGGTGTTCGTTCCAATCAAGTGAAAATTCAAGTTACACAATATGAAATAAAACTGGGGAAAAAATTATCCTAAAGAATCAATTCCAAAAGTTGTAAATTTCACCAATGTTATGTACATTTTTGAGCCTCATTCCACCCTTTCTTTCTTGCCCTTTCCAAAAGCCAAGTTACAACCAAAGAAAGACCTTCAGATCAATCTTTGAGAATGTCAAGACTAAACATGTTATGGTTGCATGATTTTTCATATTTTGGGCATAGTTTTCCTTTATCAAAAGAAAATGACAGGGTTTTATTAGTGAAAACCCTCTTGGGCACTATAAGGTGACGTTGAATTATGAGAACAATAAAATAAAAAAGAGATTTATTGGTGAAAACCCTCAAGGGCACCATAAGGAGATGGTGATTTGAAAACGAAGTGAAAATGAGAGAGACTCGTTGGCGAAAACCCATTAAGGTGCCACTAGCCTAAGGAGGATAGTAACCCAGATGGAACAGGTTCAAGAATGGCTCCATTTCCAATTCAAATAAGTGGGTAAAAGTTGATAGTGATTAGTATGAGTTGATCAGGTTGTTTAATTCAAAATAAATGTCATAATCACTGGAATCAAATGCCATACCTAGATAAGTTTTCTTTTTTGGACACTATTGAAAAAGAGATGTCGTTTTTTCCTTTTCTTTTTATTATTCTTTTTATTTTTATTTTTTATTTTTGTATCTTTGTGGTCAAAATAAAAATCACTATCATCATATGTTATATATTTTTTAGTCAAATTTATTTCAAGACAAGTGATGAAGGCCTTCAAAACTTGCTATCAACTCCTTCAATTGTACAAAGCAAGACAGAGGACAGACACACAAAGATAACTTGTTTCAAAAATAAAGCAGGGTACTCAAGAATACTTGTCATCCGATAGTTTTTGGACTTATAGAAGTATATTTGAAGTTGAACCTAGTGGTATCATAAAGGAGAAATAGGATATGATTCAAAGGTTTCAGTTGTTAGAATTTGGGGTCAAAAGTATGACAAGTCAACATACCTATCAATTATTTGAAATGGACTTGAGCATGACAATTGCAAGAACGGTCACCTTAGTAGACAAATGCCACAAACCAACCACTGTGTTTTTTAAATTATCAAGTTCTCTTTGTATGAAACAAAAACACAGGTTACCATCAAATTATGGACTTCAAAGCCTAAATATCAAAAGGTGTAATTTCCTGCTTATGCAAATGCAAGAGGAGGTATTTCTAAGCAAGTTTGATAATCACAATCATAACAAAAAAAATCATCATCCTATATCCCTAGGAGACACACTTCCTTGTTTGGGTATTTCAGATTTCATTTGTTAGGTAAAGCACTTCCTAATTTGAACTATTACTCCTAGAAGATGAACTTTCTAGTAGATTTATTAAACCCCTAGGAGATATGTTTCCTTGTTTGGGTATTTTATGTTTTATTTGTTAGGTAACACACTTCCTAACTTCAACCATTGCTCCTAGAAGACGCACTTTCTAGTTGAGTCATTTTATTTAACTCCTAGGAGACACATTTCCTTGTCTGGGTAATTTAAGTTTCATGTATTAGGTGACACACTTCCTTACTTGAACCTTCACTCCTAGAAGATGCACTTTCTAGTCGAGTTATTTTATTTAACCCCTAGAAGACACACTTCCTTATTTGGATAATTTAAGTTTCATGTGTTAGGTGACGCACTTCCTAACTTGAACCTTTACTCCTAGAAGAAGCACTTTATAGTTGATTCATTTCATTTAACCACTAGGAGACCCACTTCCTTCTCTGGTTAATTTAAATTTTTTTTGTTAGGTGATGCACTTCGTAACTTAAACCTTCATTCATAGAAGATGCACTTTCAATTCAAGTTATTCTATTTAACCCCCAGGAGACTCACTTATTTTTTTAGGTAATTTAAGTCTCATTTTTTAGGTGACACACTTTCTAATGTGAACCTTTACTCCTAGAAGATGAACTTTCTAGTTAAAGTCGTCCACATTAACTCTTAGGAGATGTACTTCCTAATTTTGATAATCAATTTTACTCTCAAGAGATACATTTATTCATCAAAGTGTGATTTACCCTTTTTTCTGTACTTTTCAAAAATTTATGATCTAGTGACACTCACAAAAATTTATAGTACAAACTGGGGAAAAAAAATTTGTTTATGTTGTATGGGATTTTAATTTCTGCTCAGGATCCTCATGGATAATGGAAATTTACTTTTTACTCAGGAACCTCCTGGATAATGGAAATTTACTTTATGCTAGGGCCCTCCTGGATAATGGGAATTTACTTCATGCTCAGGGCCTCCTAGATAATGGGAATTTACTTTATGCTCAGGGTTCTATAAAATGAAAATCTATTTCATGCTCAGGAGCCTTTTAGATAATGGAGACGTATTTCACTCAGGACCCTCTTGGAAAATGGGAATTTACTTTATCCTCAGGACCCTCCTGGACAATGGAAATTTATTTTATGATTAGGACCCTCCTGGATAATGGAAATTTTCTTTATGCTCAGGACCCTCTTGGAAAATGGAAATTTACTTTATGCTCAGGACCCTCCTGGATAATGGAAATTTACTTTCTGCTCAGGAATCTCAAGGATAATGGAAATTTAGTTTATTCTTAGGACCCTCCTAGATAGTGGGAATCTACTTTCTACTCAGGACCTTCCAGGATAATGAGAATCTATTTTCTGCTCAGGACCCTCCTAGATAATGGGAATCTAATTTATCCTCGAGACCCTCCTAGATAATGGAAATCTACTTTATTCTCAGGACCCTCCTGGGTAATGGGACTTTACTTTATTCTCAAGACCATCTTGGATAATAGGACTTTACTTTCTGATCAAGACCCTCTTGGATAATAGGATTTTAATTTATGCTCCAGACCCTCTTGAAAAATGAGATTTTACTTTTTGCTTAGGATCCTTCTGAAAAGTGGAATTTTACTTTCTACTTAAGACCCTCTTGTTAAATGGGATTTTACTTTCTGCTCAGGACTTTCCTGGAAAATGGGATTTTACTTTCTTCCTATGACCCTCTTGGAAAATGGGATTTTATTTTCTACTCAGGACCCTCATGGATAATGGGACTTTATTTTTCTATTTCACTATTTACTTTGAGTTCAGGAACCTATCTGAAGAACAGGGTGAAGAAATAGCAGGTCAGGAACTAGTTGAAGAATAGAGTGAAGAAATAGCAAGTCAAGAGCCCACCTGGAGAATAGGATAAACAAGCAACAAGTCCGAAGACTGCCTAAAGAATGGGAAAAACATTAATAGTTGCAAGTTTAGGAACCCGCCTGAAGAATAGAGTGAAGATTTTCAAGTTCAAGTCAAAATAAAGTCCGATGAATAAGTCACTTGTCAAGTTCCTCTCCAGTGTCATGATCAAACATGGATGAACATTTCGTGTTTCAAGTTCAACTCAAAATAACGACTATCTCACCACTTAAGAAGTCATGAAGATTCAAGTCAAGATTCCAGAAAAGTTGCATAGATAGTATTTTTCACTGTTATCTTCATTTTTATTTTCTTTTTTCACTTGGATGTAAAAGCAGAAGTCGCGAACCGGAGACTCGACAGAGCCTAACTCGACCTCTAACTGATCAGCTTACCATTTTACTTTATTGAACTACACGTGACTTGATTTCCTAATAACTCGAGATATGTAGGCAGTTCAAAACCAGGACTCTGTCATATTTTCTTTGTTCTACCCTTTCGAATAATCGAAGGATCAGAATTCATCTCGTTGTCTACATCTTTATATAAAAACTCTTTGATATTTCAAATAAAGAGTGGCAAAATGTAGCTATGTGATTTTTGACCCTTCCCAAGTTTTAACCTATTTTTTCAGCATTAAATATTTATATTTTGTCCAATATTTGTTTTAGCTCTTATTTTATTTTTAATAAGTTTTAGTTGAAAATAATTAAATAAATAAATAAA
>NC_061121.1:209943682-209993097 GCF_002878395.1 Capsicum annuum
TTATTTTTATTTTTATTTTTATTTTTATTTTTATTTTTATTTTTATTGTAAAATAATAGGAAAATATATATCTATAAATATATATTTTTCTTTTAATTTTGTGATTTTAATAAATAAGCTTGTAGTTTTAGTATTATCTTAATTATATTTTTTAGGCAATTTATTAATTTTTATTGTATTTCGTAAATATAAAAACTAATTAGTTAATATTATTTTATTATTATTATTATTATTATTTAGTTATTTTATATATATTTTAAATTTTTTAAAAAAGAGTAACTTCATCCTAAAGAAAACTAGCCAGCACCCCCTTTTACTCTTTCCCCTCATCGCTACTTCACTAGGTTTAATCACCGTCCAAACCATCATACAACACCACTGATGCCTAACTGTCGCACCCTGTGGGTCAGATCTGGCCGAATTTTAATTATCTCATGTTACTCCGATGAAGTTGACCAGAAAACAATGCCATCTACCTCCCCTTTTCAAAATCAGATTTAAATATTTAGTATTTATATTTTACTTGGATTGATATATTGTATGATTCGAGTTAGTTATAGTTTTTGCAATTTTTTTTATTTAAATTAGATCTTAGGATTTCCATGGTTAATCTATCTCAATATATGTTACTTGGTTTTGTATTAATTTAAGAAAAATAGATTTGGTGAATTTGAATAAAAATAAAATTAATATAATATGGGTAGCTTTATATTTTATATTTTATTAGTTTTATTAGTTTTTTGTTATTCATCGTTATTAATAAATCTTAATAATTATTAAATTAATTAACTGATTTAATTGAATGTTGCTTTAGTTTAGTGTTAAAGTTAGGTAACACTTCGAGTAAGTAAAGCTTTTAAACGTTAGGCAAGTATAAAATAATTAATTTTTGTCTTAAAACCACGTCAAGTGAATATTTCTTAAAGCTATTGTTAAGGTTAATTAGCATTTTGAATAGAACGATATCATAGCTTTCAAACATTAGGCAAATATAAAAAAACTAAATTTTGTCTCAATTAAGAATGGAGCGTATGCATCTTTTTGAGATGTTCTAAAATAATTCGGGAATACAATATCTCACCTCAGCAAAGATTGTTCTAAAATTAATTTTCACTAATTTAATATAAGAGGTATAGACAGTTATTCTTAGTATAATAAAAATAAGCGAATTTAGGCTTTAACATAGTTTATGAAAATAGTTTTTGTTAATTATAAGTTGATAAAAGCGACTGTGTTAGAACCACGGGAATCAAGGGGTGCCTCAAACCTTTTCCTCATTCAAGAAAATTCCTTACACGGTCTTCTGTTTTCGCATATCATAACAAACAATCATTTCCTTTTGACTAAGGACTCAAAAAGGTCACTTGGAATACCATAACTCAATTCCAAGTGGTGACTCTATAAATAAAATAACCTCTATTTAAAATCGTTATCTTAATTGGAAAAAACCTTCGATCCTCTCAGCAAAAAGAAGTGTGACATGACTGACACCAGTCGACAGGATTGTTGGTTGTTCCATCGTATTTTATTTTGGGATTAATAATATTATGGTTTGGAACTTATTTGGTTATGGCCTGGTTTATGGCTTTAGTATGGTTTGGTACGGTTGGACGGTTGGCGTGGGATGGTTGGACTCGGTTGGGCTAGTCACGGTTGATATCCTATTCCAGAATCTTTATGTAAGCTGTTACACTATCTTGTTATATGCTCAAAATTCAACCAACTCAGGGCAGGCGACTGAAGGTTGGGTTGGGTAACGAGGATAGTCTCTTGTCCTGGTCAAACTTGTGATGCCTATTACGACAAGGCCCTCGATCAAGTCATGTTATGTAGGTATCAGAGCTCTAGGTTCATAGTCAATTGGGAGTCCACAAAATCATGTCGAGTAAAGTCTCTTTTAGGGGTATGTAGTGCACCACACTCATAAGGGAGAGGCTACAAGGCATCAGGAATGTTTTATTTTTTCGGTATTCTATTTTCAAGCATGGAGTCTCAATCCTGGGATCTTCTCTAATCCATGTTTATTCATCTTTCAGATCATGCCTCGTAGATCTGGAACACAAGAAAATTCTTCTATCCTATTTAGAGATAATGCTGAAGAGGTGTATCTTACTTCTGGGGTTCATCTTCCATCTCACAGTCCTATCCTTGATAGTTATGGAGTTTCATCGGTTGCTACTAGTCCTCCTCAGGGTGATATGACTAATGTAGAATTTCGTCAGTCTATTCATATTATTGCTCAGATGGTCGCTGCTCAAGCTAAGTAGGGTGCGACTGGTGCTTTATTTGCTGAGGCCATAAGGGTTGGCTAATTTATGAAGATGGGTACTCCCACTTTTTTGGGAGTGAAGGTGAAGAGGATCCATAGGGATTCTTTGATAAAATGGAAAAGATATTTTAGGTGATGTAGGCAACCAATGTGGAGGGGGTAAACTTTGCAGCTTATCAACTCAAAAATGTTGCTTATCAGTGGTATGAAGAGTGGAAAAGGGATACAGGTGATGTAGAAGATTCAATCTTATGGGATACTTTTTCTAAGGCCTTCTTAGATCGGTTCTTTCCTTAAGAGCTGAGAGAAGCAAAGATGGAGAAGTTTGTGAACCTCAAGTAGGGGAGAATGTCTGTCAAAGAATATGCCTTGAAGTTTAACCAATTGTAAAGATATTGATGTATGAGCTAATCCTAACACATTTGAGGCTTTTAACTAGGAATAATTGCAAAGTCTTAAGCAAGTTTTGTTGTTTTTAATTGTTTTATGTTTGATTTTATAGTAGAAGCTATGATGCAAAAGAACCAACAAGGATCGAAGTAAAGGAGTTGAACTCTGAAGTAATTCGAAGAGAAATATGGCTTACGATATTTTTGATAAGTCGTCAGCCCTGTGATAAATTATCAGCTTCATCGTCAGCCTCAGACAGAGAATACACCTGAGTTGAGAGTTGTGATGACATTTTGTGATAAGCCGTCAAGGAGCTGATAGGTTATAAAAGTTGTCGTCAGCCTAAGGCAGAACATGAGGGCTGAGGTAGAGACTTGACGACATTTGTGATAAGTCATTAAGGAGTTGATAGGACGTCACCGGTTGTCGTCAGCTTTAGGCAGTGAGTATCAAAAGCAAAGAGGAGCTGACGACATTTGTGATAAGTTATCAGCCTCCTTATAGGTTATCACAAATGGCGTCACCTAATCCGAAGAATTTCTAAACTTTATTATTTTGTTTCCATAATTAGGGTGAACTATTTAAAGCATTGTTGAGGGTTTTCTTGGGAAAAAAAGAAGAAATAACTTGAGTATTGAGAGACGTATTTTGATATTTTCTCTCTCTAGTTTCTTGACTTGAACAAGCAATTATTTTAAAGAGACTATCATCATTATTGTGGGATTACTATTGTGATTTAATCTGAAAATCGTTAGTTTCTATTCATCTTGTGGTAAGTTTATCTTTCAAATCATGAATATAATTAGTTGTTTCTATTATTACATCATGAGCGGCTAAATTTCTTTAACCTGAATTATGGGATCTAGGGTTAAGTCTTGATAAGGTGTTGAGTGTTCAAGATTCAAAAGGTGGTAGGACTCCTTGATAATTCTAAGGTTTTAATTATCGTCTATTGGTTGCAAATAATAGATAACACCTGCTTTGATTTGCTTGAGAAAGAAATCAAATATAGTGGGAAGTGAATTATTAATAGGGACTTGGAAGCACTAAAAACTTCTATTTAATAATTGACGTTGTAACAAGGTTGATTAACCTGAGTTAAAATCTGGTCATGAATATAAAATCCCAAAGTCCGAGAGAATTAGGTAATTAAATGCTTAAGTAGGTCGAGAGACATTTAAGCATAACTTTGATAAAGATAACTTGTTGTCCTACCTACTGTGAGAATCTTAAACCACCATTTGCATCTGTCAAGTACCAAAATCCCTAGTGAACATAATTCTGGTTTTTCCATAAACTCTTGATTACAAACATTGTAACTAAAGTGACCAACAATTACTTGCTAAACTAAAAACCCCCATTTCAGGAAATATCCAGCTATCAGTTGATTAAATTACAAACGACTTAAGCTTACACCATATTCCCTGTGAGATTAGACCCCAACCTAGTTGGGTTTTATATTGACAATGATCGATTACATTCTCATTAGAGAGGTGTAGTTTGAGCGTTATCAAAAATGGCATCGTTGCCGGGGAATACAGTTGTAAATTTAAGTTGGGTCCGCTAATTGACTGTCAGTCAAGTTTCCTAGTTTTACCTTTATTTGTTGTTTTTCTTTATTGCAGGATCTTTTTAGTGTATGCCAAGAACCAGATTTTTTAAGAACCATTATTACCACTTAATACGGAACAGCAATGAATTGGAAGAATAGCAGAACAACAAGAGGCTGACAGATTGGCAGCCTTAGCTAGAGCTCGGGTGAATGCACAAAATGTTATTCAACAAGCATGACATCAAAATACTGAGGATGAATAGTTGGGAGATAACGAGTTGCTAAATACTGGTAACCCAAGGCGTGCAGAGCAAGTAGCTGCACGAATACGACGTAATGTTAATAGGAACCGTCCGTTATGAGAAAGGCAAGAGTACCAGCTAGTCCAGTATGACCTCAATGATGATGATGATAGAATGGATGGAGCAGGTGCAACGGGTTCAATCATTCCTTCACCGTTGGCACTTGGGGCTTAATTCAACATTATGAGTACTATGATTTAACTCCTCAATCTGAAGGGGTTGTTTGGTGGCCTTCTTGGGGATGACCCAAACTTGCATATAGTGAATTTTGTCACCATCTGTAAATATTTTGATAACCCAACAGTGGGATAGAATATTATCCGGTTGAGATTGTTCCCATTGTCTCTGTCTGGGAAGGCAACTTTGTGGCTAAATAAGATGACACCTGATTCTATAACCAACTGGAGGCAGTTGAAAGGATCTTTCCTAGAAAGGTTCTTTCCGTCTTCCAGGAGGGTACAGTTGAGGGATGAGATCAATAACTGTAGGCAACTCCCAATTGAAGACTTGTATGAAACCTGGGAAAGATTTAAGAAGAAGCTGACACAGTATCCGAACCATAATATGACGGACATACACTTGATGGAGACTTTGTACAAGGCTCTTAACTCTGTGACAAAGCAAATTATAGATAATGTTGCTGGTGGTTTGTTTGTTGATCTTACATTCCCAGAGGCTTCAGAGATACTAGAAATAATAACAAAATAGAGTCGGGCATGGCATACCAAAGACTCTATGGTAGCTATCCCCATATGTCTAGGGGTATTACTGCGGAACAATACAGAAGAGATGAGGAGTGTGACCAATACATGGCTCACCTTAAAATGCAAATGGACTTGTTAACCAAGCACTTGCTATTAGTTAAGACTGAGAAGGTAAAAGTTGTAGGATCTCAGGATAGAGTTGATGTTGATACAGAAGAAGAGGCAAACTATGTTAATAATCAGGGGGTTTCTGAGGCAATGGCTAAGGAAATCAAGGTTAGAATTATTATGATAAGCCTGGTTATAAAGATAGGAAGCAGGGAAATTGGAGGAACAACAATGATAGGAGTGGGCTCTATATCCCTCCTAGAAATTATGAGGCTGCTATAACAAGTTCTGAAAAGATATCCATGGAGGACATGATGGCTATGTTTTTGAAGGGAGTGGAAGCTACCAACTCCATTGTGACTACCATGAACACTGATCTATCATCTATTAGTCAGTTGGTAAAATCGTACTCCACCGCAATCACACAGTTGGAGCAGCAGATGAGCCAACTCTCCGCAGCATTCAACCAGAGGAAGAGCGGAATATTACTTAGTGATACAGTCCAAAATCTGCAAAATGATGGCTCATGTATGGCGATTACCACTAGAAGTGTTAAGATATTACCTGGCCCTTCTTTGGGCAAACATGTAGTTGTTGAGGTAGTTGATGATGAACCAGAAAAAGGATGTCCAGTGGAATTTGAGAAGCTGGATAATTCTGATGATGCTTCGAAAAAAGAGAAATAAAAGGAAAAGGAGGCAGTGTTGAAAACTATCCCAAGACCACCACCTCCCTTTCCTCAGCGGTTGAAGAAAAAAATCAATGATGCCAAATTCAGCAAATTCATGGCAATGCTCAAGCAATTGATAATAAATGTGCCTTTGGTTGGGGCACTTGATCAAATTCCAGGATACACGAAGTTTATGAAAGACCTTGTCACGAAGAAACGAAAGGTTAGGCATGAGCTGGAGGACAATCTTCTTCATTGTGGCGCTATCTCTGCAAGGTCTTTAGTATAGAAAAAGGCAGACCCGGGAGCGTTTACCATCCCGTGCACTATTGGGTCCATGAATTTCACAAAAGTGCTATGTAATTTGGGAGTCGGTATAAATCTAATGGAACTTTAGGTGTACAAGAAACTGGGTTTGGGGCCCCCTACCTCGACGAACAGGCGATTGGTGATGGCAGATAGGTCTATAAAGCAGCCAGTGGGCATATTACATGATGTATTGGTAAGGGTAGCCAACTTTATTCTGCCTGCTGATTTTGTACCCCTAGACTGTGAGGTGGATTTCAAAGTGCCCATCATCTTAGGCAGACCATTCATTGCAACTAGGAGAGTGATTATAGATATAGAGCTGAATGAGCTAAAGTTCAGGCTTAAATGATAAAGAAGCACGATTCAAAATACACTCATCTATGACACAACAAAAAGAGATGAGTGTTTTCTCAATCATAGACGTATTCTATGAAGTTGGTAAAGAGGTATTAGTAGGTTGTCTTGATAAAGTCTGAGTAGTCATGATAACTAAGTCGTGCCGCGACATTAAATCAGGGGCTATTGGGAGGCAACCAAAAATTTTTATGTTCCAGCAAATTATTTATTTTTATAGTTAGGTTCTAGTACAAAGAAGGTGGAATCGATGTATTCAGCCAAGCGCTCCTGATAATATTTTTTTGATGGGCTATCACAATTGTGATAAGCCATCAGATTTGTTATCAAAGACATCAGCTCTGAGGTAGGGTCTATTAAGGCTGACGACATTTTTGATAAGCTATCATATTTGTGACGGCTTATCAGAAATGTCGTCACAAAAAAACCCCAAAATCAGTTAAAAGTATGGGCCTAGGTAAAAAGATCAGACCCAGCCCAAGACACTGTCTTTCCACCTTCCCGCTTATTTTCTCTATTTTACTTAAAGTTTTATTTTCTTTATATTCTTAGTTTATTTTCTCCCCTTTTTCAAAGTGTTTCCAACTAAAACAAAAGAAAGCTTCCTTGGGGGGGGGGGGGTTGCAATCAAAATCAACAATATTTCATTAATTTCTCTTGCTCGTATAATCAAAGAGAAGGTACCCACCAGGTATGCTTGAAACCTAGCCCATCTTTTCAATTGGTAAGTGATAAACTGAGGTAAACCTAAGTTTGCAAGAAGCCTGAATCAAGTTATCTTCCAAATGGCTGAAAATAAGGAACTAAGGTTTGTTGTGCAAGCTTGGGACTTACAAAATCAACTCAAAAATGGGAACCAATGGGATTTTAGGGAGAAAGCGAATTAAAAAACAACTTAAAGTCGAGTTAGAGTTGTATCCTGAGCTGACGACATTCATGATAAGTTATCACAACTGTGACAGTTTATTAGAAATATCATTAGAAGTTAATAAAACTTCATGGGTTCTATTTAGAGCTAACGACATTTGGGATGAGCTATCACATTTGTGACGGCTTATCATAAATGTCATCACACCTGGGATCTGAAGCATGAATAAGCCCTTTCAAAGGGTGTGAAACATAAAATGATTGATATGTTTGTGTTTATACTCTTGAGGGTCGACTAATGGTGTTTCTCTTGCTACAAGTTGTGAAATGGAACCTAAAGGAAAGAATTCAAAATTTACAAAGAAAGTGACCAAGGAAAGTATACCTCGGAGACTCTTCAAGATATTTTGATTCGTCTGATCAAAATATTTTGACTATACCAATATCCTTCTCAAGATTTTGATTCGATAAGAAGTTGACTTGAACGAACAATTATTTTGTAGAGAGTATCATCATTATTTTGGGATTACTATTGTGATCTAATCTAAGAATCTCTAGTTTCTACTCATCTTATGGTAAGTTTATTTTTCAAATCATGAATATAATTAGTTGTTTCAATTATTACATCTTGAGTGGCTAAATTTCTTTCACCTGAATTATGGGATCTAGGGTTAAGTCTTTATAAGGTGCTAAGTGTTCAAGATTCAAAAGGTGGTAGGACTCCTTGATAATTTTGAGGTTTTAATTATCGTCTATTAGTTGTAAACAGTAGATAACACCTGCTTTGATTTGCTTGAGAAAGAAATTAAATATAGTGGGAAGTGAATTATTAATAGGGACATGGAAGAACTATAAACTTTTATTTAATAATTGATGTTGTAACAAGGTTGATTAACCTGAGTTAAAATCTGGTCATGAATATAAAATCCCTAAGTTTGAGAGGATTAGGTAATTAAATCCTTAAGTAGGTCGAGAGACATTTAGGCATAACTTCAATAAAGATAACTTATTGTCCTACCTACTGTGAGAATCTTGAACAACCATTTGCATCTGTCAAGTACCAAAACCCCTAGTGAACATAATTCTGGTTTTTTCATAAACTCTTGATTACAAACACTGTAACTAAAGTGACCAAAATTAGTTGCTAAACTGAAAACCCCCATTTCAAAAAACATCCAGCTATCAGTTGATTAAATTGCAAACGACTTAAGCTCACACCATATTCCCTATGGGATTCGACCCTAACCTAGTTAGATTTTATATTGACAACAATCGCTTACATATTTATTAGAGAGGTGTAGTTTGAGCGGTATCAAGTATGATCTTGATTTAGTGGATGACATACGAGCAAGAATGAGGAAGTTCACTACTGGTTTAAATCGGGATTTGATCTTAGAGAGTAAGACTGCCTTGCTAATTAACTACCTTACTAATTAAAGATATGGATATCTCTAGGTTAACTTTTCATATGGAGTAAGTAGATAATGAAAAGAGGAAGTAGGAATAGTTTGGAGATAGAAAGGGTAGGAGGAGGAGGTTTTTTAACCAGGGAGGTGCTTAGTCCCAGGGTGTTCGGGATGGCGGCAAATGGCAGAAAAAAAGTAGGGGAGTTCTGGTTCCTTTTCTTTTGCTAGTGCTTCCTATTAGTCAGGCGACATGCGTCATTAAGGTGGTTACAATTTTTGGGCATAGGGTGCCCTATCTCAGGCAAGCTGAGGTTAATCAATTTCTTCATGCGCTCATTATTGGTTCTATGGTCATCCTCATTGGGGTTATTAGGATAAAAAAAGGGACAAATTCTTCAAGTATTGCTAGGCAGTTTATCGGCTCAAGGATTGTCTGGTTAATAAGGTTGCTATGGGGGTGAATAAGATTCTTAGGGCTTCATCTTCTACTTCTACACCTATTCATGTTGCCTCTATTTTTGTTAGTGCTCCTGGTTCTAGTATAGGTTAGAATAAATTAGATGCTTTGGCATCCAAATAGGAATCTGAGGCATCACCTGATGTTGTTACTAGTACATTACACCTTTCTCTCATGATGTTAATTCTTTTCTTGATCGGGGGCCCACTTTTTCTATATAACTCTTTATATGGCTATATCTTTTGATTTTGATCAAGAAGTTATTTCGAATCCTTTTTCTATTTCTACCCAGTAGGTCACACAATTATTGCTAAGAGAGTCTATAGGGGGTGTGTGGTAGCTGTTGGTGGCAAGCAGACCTTTGTGAATCTGTTTGAGTTGGGTAAGGTAGACTTCGATGTCATTTTGGGTATGGATCGGTTTCACTCTTATTATGCATCCTTGGATTATCGGACCCATAGGGTTATCTATTTGTCCCTGGTGAGCTGATTATAGAATTGGAGGGTTGTTCTTTAGATCCTAGGGGGAGATTTATTTATTATCTTAGAGCTCGAAGGTTGATCTCTAAGGGGTATATTTATAACTTGGTTTGGGTTAAAGATTCTAACTCAGAAGGTCCTTCTTTACAGTCAGTTCTAATGGTTAATGAGTTTCCAGAGGTCTTTTCAGATGATCTTCCTGGTGTTCTTTCGAATAGGGAAATAGAGTTTGGTATTGATTTGTTTTGGACACTAGTCCAATTTTTATTCCTCGTATAAAATGACTTTGATTGAGTTAAGGGAACTCAAGGGGCAACTTAAGGATCTTCTAGATAAGTGGTTTATTTATCCTAGTGTATCTCCGTGGGGTGCACTGTTATTGTTTATGTGTAATAAGGATGGTTCCCTTTAGATGTGCATTGACTATTGGCAGTTCAACAATGAGATGGTTAAGAACAAGTATCCTCTTCCCTAGATAGATGATCTGTTTGACTAGTTTGAAGGTGCAAAGTTCTTCACTAAGATAGATCTTTGGTTTGGGTACTATTAGCTAAAGATTAGTGAGGTGGATATCCCTACGATAACTTTTCGTACTCGGTATGGACACTTTGAGTTTTTGGTAATGTCATTTGGGTTGACTATTGCTTTGGTGACATTGATAGATTTGATGAATGGAGTTTTTTATCAGTATTTGGCTCTCTTTGTTGTTGCATTATTGATGACATTCTAGTTTATTCGAAGAGTGAGGTACATCATGCTAATCACCTTCATATGGTGTTGTAGACCTTAAAGGAACAACAGTTGTACGCCAAGTTTTCTAAATGTAATTTTTTGTTGAACGTTGTAACCTTTTTTGGTCATATTATTTCTAGTGGGGGATCATGACAAAAGGTTATTGTGGTTAAGAGGCGCCCTAGGCCTACGACTCTATCCGACATTCAGAACTTCTTGGGTTTAGCCAGGTATTATAGGTAGTTTATGGAAAATTTTTCATTGATAATTTCTCCGTTGATTAAGTTAACTCAGAAGAAGGTCAAGTTTTCTTGGTCAGATGCTTGTGAAGGGATTTTGAGAAGTTAAAGGATAATCTAACTTCGGCTCCAATTCTGACTTTACTGGAAGGCAATGATGGGTTCGCGGTTTATTGTGATGCATCTCGAGTAAGGCTTGGTTGTGGGTTGATGCAATATGGGAAGGTGATTGCCTATGCTTCTAGGCAATTGAAAGTGCATGAGAAGAACTATCCTATTCATGATTTGGAGCTGTTTGCAGTTATGTTTTCTTTGAAAATATAGCGGCATTATTTGTATGGTGTTCATGTGGATATCGTTTCTAATCATAAGTCTAAAGTATGTATTCACTCAGAAGGATCTTAATCTCAGGCAGAGGAGATGGCTTGAGCTTCTCAAGGACTATGATATAAGTCTGCACTACCACCCAGGTAAAGCTAACGTGGTCGTTGATGCTATTATCAGGTTGTCTATGTGGAGTTAGGCTCATGTAGAGAAAGGAAAGAAAGAATTGGTGAAGGATATTCACCTTTTCGCTAATCATGGAGTTTGTCTCTTAGACTCCAAGGATGGTGGTGTGGTGGTGCAATAAGTGGTTTGATCATTACTTAATGCTGAGATAAAAGAGAAACAAGTACTAGAACCTATCCTGATGAAAATCAAGAGTGACGTTAGTGGGCAAAAGGTAGTGGTGTATGAGATCAGTTGTTATGGTACTTTATGGTACCAAGGAAGGTTGTGTGTTCCTGATGTCGATGATTTATGATAAAGGATTTTGGCTTAGGCGTATTAATCGTGTTATGTTGTTTATCCTGACTTGACTAAGATATATCGTGATCTCAAGGAGATCTATTGGTAAAATAGCATAAAGAGGGATTTGGGCAATTTTTTGGACAAGTGAATGGTGTGTCAACAGGTTAAGGTTGACCACATAAGGCTAGGAAGGCTGTATCAAGAAATTAATTTGCTCAAATAGAAATAGGAAGTGACCAGTATGGATTTTATTACCCATCTTCCCCGGTCTTGGAATCAATTTAATTTGGTTTGGGTAATCATGGATAGGATGACTAAGTCTGCCCATATTTTTCTAGTGTGGACTACCTTTTCGGCAGAGGATTATGTGAAGTTGCATCTTTAGGAGATTATGAAGCTGTATGGGGTGCCTATTTTGATTTTTTCTTATCGTGGCACACAGTTTATATCTCACTTCTAGCACTTTTTCCAAAAAAATTAGGGACTAAGGTTAGTTTGAGTATTACTTTCCACCCACAGATGGATGGGCAAGCAGAGAGAACTATTCATACATTAAAGGATATGCTTCGGTCTTGTGTGATTGATTATGGTGGAAATTGGGTTGAGCATCATGGTATTATTGTAATTCTATTCTTTTATTTAGCCATACCCTTATAATGGAGCCTTTGGTGGAGTTTTCTTACAACAATTTCTATCATTCTAGTATTAGTATGGCCCCTTTTGAGGAATTGTATGGTAGGAGATGTAAATCTCTTATTGGGTTGTTTAATCTTGGTGAGTCAAACATGTTTGGTCTCAAATTGGTTTACCAGGCTATGGAGAAGGTGAAGGTGATTCAGGATAGTCTTAAGGATTCCTAAAGTCGCCAAAAGTCCTATAGGGACGTTAGGCATAGAGATTTGGAGTTTGACGTTGGGGATAAAGTTTTCCTCAAGGTATCTCCCATGAAGGGAGTAATACGGTTCGGCAAGAAGGGAAAGCTTTGTCCCCTATATATTGGTCCTTATAAGGTTTTGTGAAGAGTTGGTAATGTTGCTTATGAGCTGGAGTTGCCTTCTAACTTCAGGTTGGTTTATCCGATCTTTCATGTTTCTATGTTGAGGAAGTTCATTGGTGATCCTTCTTTGATTGTTCCTTTGTAAGGATTGGGTATCATGGATTCTTTATTTTATGAGGATATCTCGATTGAGATCTTGGATAGGCAGGTTCATTGGCTATGAACCAAGGATGTGTCCTAGGTTAAGGTTCTATGGCGGAACCACAAGGTGGAAGAGGCTACTTGGGATGCGGAGGAGGACAAGAAGTCCAAATATCCACTCTTGTTTTCCATTCTTGGGATTCATGTAGAAGGTATGTGCCTTCAACACATCTTTATTTTCTAAGTTTGTTAAAGGAAAGATTAATATCTTTGCCTCTTTGTTTTCAAACTTTGTTAAAGTTTGGAAATATATTTGATTATGCAAATGACTCGTGCATGTGGTTACCCCTACCATGTCTGTATTTTGGGGATGATTGTTCCTACTGGGGGAGACTATAATACCCTAGGTTTTAGCCCTTAGAAAATTTCCTTGAATTTTAGTCTCTGGACACAATACGACTCATGGGAACAAGTCATATATTGGGGTATGAATGGTATGTTCCTGTCGTATGTTGACCAGTGCTGGTTAGTGGGATGGATTTTGGTTACTGAAATGGATGCTACTTAGGGGTACGAATCATATTGGTTGGTATGGATTATTTGGTTCCTTAACTTAATCATAGACTTGTTTACCTAGGTTGGATCTGAGTACGAGTGGCTCACCGTGAGCCGTAAGCCAAGGTACATGTTGTACCATAGACTTGTATGGTGGACAGTTTCTAAATCTTCCTTCGATTTGTTCTGCCAGGTATATGGATGAAGGGTACAGATCGTATGCTTTAGATATGACTTGGTTGGATGAGTCATATGCTGGACAGTGTTAGATTCCAAGGTTGCGGCTAGGATACAAGTACAGGGTACCAATCGTATTCGAGGGCACGACTCATGAGGGTCAGTCGTATGCCTATGATAGGGTTTTTATGTAACTTAAGTGGGGGTATTCTGGACATTTTACTACTTAACCTAATAAGGTCCCACAACTATAATTCTTCTAAAACACTCTATAATTCTCTTAAAAGCTTTTGGGCAAGGGAAGCTAGCGTTTCAACTAGAGGATTAATTTGGGACTTGTCTTTATGATTTCTTTCCATCATCAACTTTGCTTAAGGCATGTTCTCTTCCCTCATTGTTAATCAAACTAGAATCATGGTTTTAATGAATGTTTTCATGATTTCATTGATAGTATGATTTTTGTTTTCAAAGATGATTTGGGGGGTTTTGATATTAAATGGTTGGTTATGGTTTTCTATAGTTTTAATTATGCTTTTATGTGCATTAATGGTGGTTTTGGATAATTGGATTTCATGGGAATGGTTTAATGGTAATTGGAAGATGTTTTTGTCATATTATTCCCCCAATGTGTTTGACAAAATGCCTATAAGAATATTTTCATTGCATTGATTACTTTAAATCAAACTATTGCTTGTTGTGAACTTGGTAAAGAAATTATGCATGGTTTAAATGGCTTGGAAAGGTAAATGGATAAATAGTTATGTTTGTGGGTTACATGGAATCCCCCAAGTGGTTTAATATGGAAATGGCTGAGCACTTGGAAGTCCCCTTTAATCTATATATGGTTGGCTATGGATAGTACTTGCAAGTATGGTAGGTATGACGATACCCCCACTAAATGGCCTTGTTTAATAAATGGTAAATAAATTGGTTGTTTTCTTTGTAATGGTTTTAATTGGGCAATAATGGCGGGATATGTACCAAATCTATGGAAGGTGGAGGACCGGGAGGACCAAAATCTAAAACTCATATTTGCCAATGTGAGGTTTGGTCTTGGAGACCATGTGTATGACAGCCACACTTTATATTTGGGGGATGTACTAGTCATCCCAGGTTTTCTTCCCTTGTTGTACGGCTACACACACTGGTCCCCTTTCAGCAGAGGGAGCTAAACCCATATAGACCGTGGGTGGCTTAGGACGACAAAGCTACACAACCCAGGTAAAGTTTTTAATGTCATCCTAAACTCGATCCCCTTTCTCGGCATGGTTATAAATATATATATGTATGGTTGTGTGCACATGGATGGTCTTACTTGGTTTTATAAATGGTATTATTTTATCATTATCCTGAGATTATTCTAGTAGTCACCCACTAACCTGTCTACTGGTGGTTGTATACCCATGTTATGCAGGAACCAGTCATTCTACTCCTCCTACATAATGATTGATAGAGAGATCAGTATTTGGACTAAAGTGGTGATCTTCCATCCTTTTTGTAGGCTCCATTTCATATTATGGATATTTCTAGACACTTTGCTTTTATTTTGATATTGGTTTTGGCCATGGTTGGGGGCATGTCGAAAACAGATTTTATTACTCTTTTATTTAGAAGCTTTGTGGTAATACTATGGGTTTGTATGGGAGGGATCAGTATTGGTGTCAGCCTTGGTATTGGTATTGAAATTGGGGCTGACACCAGTCAACGGCATTGTTGGTTGTTCCTTCGTATTTTATTTTTGGATTAATTATATTATGTTTTGGAACTTATTTGGTTATGGCATAGTTTATGGCCTTTGGTATGGTTTGGTATGGTTTGACGGTTGGTGTGGGATGGTTGGACTCAGTTGGGTTGGTCATGGTTGTGATCCTATCCCAGAGTCTTCATGTAAGTTGTTACACTATCTTCTCATATGCTTAAAATTCAGCCCACTTATGGCAGGCGGTTGGAGGTTGGGTTGGGTAACGGGGGTGGTATCCGGTCTCAGCCGAACTTGGGACACCCATTATGACAAGTGATGTTCTAGATTTTTGTAGCACATTTAAGACTTTTTAACTTGAAATAATTGTAAGTTCCTAAGTAATTATTGGTTTTTTTGATGTTATTTCTTAAGATTTTGTAGGAAAGTCAAGATGCATAGAAATAAATAACAATGGAGCAGAAGAGTTGAAATCTGGAGTAAATAAGCTGAAGTGTAGCTAATGTCAATTCTGAAGCGTTGTCATACATGGGACAGACTGTCACAGTTGCCGTCAAGCTTCGACAGAACCTATGAAGCTGAGATGAAATGAGACGACGTTTAGGACGGGTCGTCAAATATGTCACATAGCATCAAAATCGTCATCATCTAGAGGCAGAGTATGCTGATTTTTAGTGAAGTTGTGACGGTAGTTTTCACGCGCCATCAATTTTTTGACACGCCATCAGGTTTGCTGTCTGAAGAGTCAGAAGATAACAATTCACTGGAATCTTTGACGACATCTTGCACACATCGTCAGGTATCTGACGCGCCATCAAAAGTATCGTCGTCTAATCCGAGGAGAAAACTAAAACTTTAATTTTATTTCCTTATTTAGGGTTGACTATTTAAAGACTTGTTTTAAGGATTTTAAAGATTATTTGGTCATTATCTATCAGACATGAACGCTGGGAAGAGAAGCACGTACATTGCTCTCTTTTACCAAATATTCTTCTTCTTCCTTATCAACTATTTTTTGGTTTCTACCTTTTGATTAAATTGAAGAAACTACTTTTTGTTTTCCATCCAATCGTAAGTTTATTCTTAGCATCATAAATTCAACTTATTATTTTGTTCATCAAATCATGAGCAGCTAATTCCATTAGCCAGAGTTATGGGATCTATGGAGTAGGGTTTGATGGTTTACTAGGTATTTAACGGATTCAAAGTAGTAGAACGTCTTGAAATTCTATTATTTTAATTGAAATCTATTGGTTGCAAACATTAGATTATGCCTTAGGTTTTATTTACTTCTAACGGAGAAATAGACTAGAGGTCGTGAATTATCAACAGGGACTCAGAAGGTACCAACATTCTATTTAATGATTGATGCCGTAACTGGATTAATCTACCTAAGATAACATCCTATTGGAAATAGATAAGTTATCTAAGTTCGAGATAATTAGATAATAAATTGTCTGGTGAGGTCGAGAGATAAGTCAGAAAGTATCATAGCCAAGGATAGTTTGTTATTTTACTTGCTTCAAGAATCCCAAGAACTACCTAGTACTTGTAAAGTCCTAAAAGCCATGGTGAACATAACTCTGGTTTCCCATTTATATTAATTACAAACATTAATATTGAAGTGACAACATTACTTGATACTTTCAAAACCCCCATCTTAATTTTATATTTTCGTACCATTTGTTTGAATTGAACTTGTACCTATAGCTTCAAAATACCTTAATCGCCACTCACATTGTTCCCTGTGGATTCGACCCCGACTCCAAAGTTGGGTAAATATATTGACGACGACTGCCTCACACTAATTTGAGGTGTAAGTTGAGCGTTATCAAAGAAATGGCGCCGTTGTCGGGGAACAATTTGGCGTATTAAGTTAGTTTGGAATTTTAACTTACTTGCTTGAATTCAAACTTGTAAATATTTGTTTGTGATTTCCTTTGTTTCTTGTGTTAGGTAGATTTTCTTTATTTTTGTTTATTTCTTACTATAGCATCATGGAATGAATGTGAGTTTGATGGTTGGAAATCTTATTTGGATGATCCATGTCCATATTGTGATGGACCTCACTTTTGGCAAGATTGTAGATATGCTCCTCGGAGAGAGATGTGTGCACCATCTCCATTCTACCAGAAGTATAATTGTTCTTTATATGGTGGTCAAGATAGACATTAGAGTGATTTCCCAAATGCCCCCTCCCTTTATTACGCTAACCCAAGTTCTATTTCTTCTTATGAGTATGACAGGTCTTATGGTCAAGAAAAGGAAGAACACAGCACTGGTAAGATTGACATTGAAGCTATGCTTCAACTAATGTTGGATCATATAGACACAACGAATGATACCATATGTGACATATGTCAAGGCATTAGGGCATTTAACGAGGAAAGAGAAAGGATAGAAGAGATGGATATCTAGGTCAATCATCTAAAACACTTTTCTACATTATGTTTAGATGATATCTTGTCTATGGAATCATTTAAAATAACGGAAGAGTGTGACGCTGAAGAGCAAGATTCCTATACTGATGATGAGCTTGATGTTGATCAACCCTTAGAGATTTCCTAACCAACCGAGCCAACAATGAAGGATGATGCCAAGATTGAGGAAATAGTGCTAGAGGAAAAAGAAGAAGCCAAGACAATCTCTTATGAAAACGCTAGCAAAAATATTGAGAAGATGAATAAAAGTGAGTGTGTAGAGGATAGTGTAAATTTGGAAGTAGGATTTGTTCGGCCACACTTGAAGAATTTTTCCACATTATGTTTAGATGATAACTTGTCTGTGGAATCATCTAAAATAGTGGAAGAATGTGAAGATGAGGAAGTAGAATCCTATATTCTTTATTTTACACTTGATAAGCAACACAAAAACACACCTTGTTTTAAAGCTAAGTTGTTTACCATGCATCATCCATTACTCGGCTTCTTAATCTTTGTACCACCTCCCTCCCTATGAATGAGGCAAGAAGATGGACTCTAAGTTGGGGGTGAAGTTCATATCATCAAGATAGAGGAAAAAGCTGAGTTGGGTTTGATGGGTTACTAGGTATTTAACAGATTCAAATAGTAGTAGAACATCTTAAAATTCTGTTGTTTTAACTGAAATCTATTGGTTGCAAACATTAGATTATACCTTAGGTTTTATTTGCTTCTAACAGAGAAATAGACTAGAGGTAGTGAATGATCAACAGGGACTCGGAAGCTACCAACCTTCTATTTAATGATTGATGCCATAACTGGATTAATCTACCTGAGATAACATCTTCTTAGAAATAGATAAGTTATCCAAGTTCAAGAGAATTAGGTAATAAATTTTCTGATGAGGTCGAGAGATAAGTCAGAAAGTATCATAGTCAAGGATAGTCTGCTGTTTTACTTACTTCAAGAATCCCAAGCACTACCTAGTACCTATAAAGTCCCAAGAGCCATGGTGAGCATAACTCTGGTTTCCCATTTATATTGATTACAAACATTAATATTGAAGTGAAAACATCACTTGATACTTTCAAAACCACCATCTTAATTTTGTACTTTCGTACCATTTATTTGAATTGAACTTGTAGCTATAGCTTCAAATTTAGATTAATCGCCACTCACATTGTTCCCTGTGGATTCAACCCCGACTCCAAAGTTGGGTAAATATGTTGACAATGACTGCCTTACACTAATTTTAGGTGTAATTTGAGAGTTATCACAAGGTCCCCAATTGGTTCATGTCAATCAGTCGGCTATGTGACGCTGGATTTAGAGTCTTTTTTAAAGCTGAAAGTTGTTTCATTAAATATGATAAAAGAGATATCTCTCTCATCGATGAACGTGTTGATAATACTTATGCCTTCAATAGTCCTAATTTTTCTAGATTAACCTACCTAACAGTGCCAACCAATGACACTTGGCAGTGGCACAAAAAGCTTGGGCATGCCAGTATGCATATTTAAGAAACTTTCCAAACTAGAACCTGTGAAAGGTCTACCAAAAGTCAAGTTTGAAAAGGATCACATTGATGGTGCCTGCTAATTGAATAAACATACTCAAACATTATTCAAAGTCAAGGAATTATTTCTACTACTAAACCGCTTCAAACAATCCACATGTATCTATTTCGCCCCACCAAGAATGCGAGTATTGGTAGAAAAAGATATGTTTTTGTTATTGTTGATGATTATTCTCGCTTTATTTGGGTAATGTTTCTTGCTCATAGACATAAAGCTTTCACAAACATTGAGATCTTTTGTAGGAAAGTACAGAGAAAAGCTGGATATCTTATCACCTACGTCCACTGAGATCATGGAAGAGAATTTGAAACAAGGCTTTTGAGGAATACTGTTCTCATAATGGATACTCTCAAAACTTCTCATCATGTCGATCTAGTCAACAAAATAGTATAGTGGAGCAAAAGAATCAATCTCTCTAGGAAAATACTAGGACTATACTGTTAGAACACAATCTCTCAGATCACTTTTGGTCAAAGGAAGTAAGCACAACATGTCACATTATCAAGAGATGCCTACTTTCATCCTTTTGGTTGAAAATGCTTCATCCACAACAATGGTAAGAATAACTTGGGAAAATTTGATCTACGAAGTGACGGAGGTATTGTTCATGGATACTCTCCCACTAGTTACACTTACAGAGCTCACAATAAAAGAACATTATGCATTAAAAAATCTATACATATTATTTTTGATGAAGCTAATGACCCTCTTATGATCTTCAGTATTGATGAAGAATATATGAGTGATCCAAAATCTAGAGCCAATGCTAGCACAATTCCTGAGCTAGCTCAAGATGAGTCAACTACATCCCCTTCATTGTCGACACCCAAAGTAGAAATATTCAAACCAAGTGGTCCAAAAGAATGGGAACATGATGCTAGTTATCCAAATAAACTCATCATTAGAAATCCAGATGATAGGGTGTAGACAAGAGTAGTACTAAGAAAACAAGCATTTGTTTCCCTTGTATCTCAAATTAAACCAAAAAAGATTGATGAGGCACTCAGAGATGAATCTTGGATCGAGGCCATGAAGGTAGAGTTGAACCAATTCAAATGAAATTATGTCTAGACTCTAGTCAAAACACCCAAGAACTGATCAATAATTGGAACAACATGGGTCTATAGAAAAAAATTAAATGAAGAAGGTAAAGTCATCAGAAATAAGGATAGACTTGTAGCTCAAGTCTACTCTCATCAAAAAGGTATTGATTATGATAAATACTTTGCTCCTGTAGCAAGGTTAGAATGAATTTGCATTGTATTAGCTTTTGTTGCTTACAAATATTTCAAGTTGTATCAAACGAATGTCAAAATGCCTTTTAAAATGAATTTATTCATGAAGAAGTCTTTGTGAAACAACCTCCTGGTTTTAAAAATTTGGCTTATCCAAACCATGTTCTTAAATTATCAAAAGCACTCTATGGTCTCAAACAAGCTCCAAAATTTTGGAATGATAGATTGAGTACCTTCTTGCTAAATAATAATTTTTAAAGAGATAAAATTAATACAACTCTGTTCATACAAAATCTTGACTCAAACCATCTTATTGTGCAAATTTATGTTGTTGATATTATTTTTGATAGTCCTAACATCTCTTTGTATGAGAATGTTGCAAACCTGATGAAAGGAGAATTTTAAATGAGTCTGACGGAAGAGCTCACATTTTTCTTAGGACTACAAATCAAGCAAACTCTCAAAGGTACTTTAATCAGTCAAGCTAAGTACACTAAGGAACTCATCAAAAGATTTGGCATGGAAAAAGGAAAGGATTATGGAACTTCGATGAGCCTATCCAAAAGTCTTGATCCAGACTTATCTGGAAAAGATGTTGATGAAAAGATGTACAAGGGAATGATTGGATCACTTCTCTATTTGACCTCCAGTCGACTAGACATTAAGTTCAGCATATGAAACTATGCCAAACAGTCGACACCCAAAGAGTCTTATCTAACTATCGTCAAAGAATCATTCGATATCTCATAGGAACTTAAGGCATTAGACTATGGTACTCCTGCTCCTCTCATTTTAATTTAATTGGATATTCAAATATTGATTTTATAAGGGATAAAATTTATAGAAATAGCACTAGTGAAACATGTTAAATTCTTGGTGATGTCCTAATTTCATTGCACAGCAAAAAGCAAACTTTAGTTGCTCTTTCAACAGTTGAAGCTGAATACATAGCCGTTGGATGTTGTGGTACTCAAATTTTATAGATTATGCATCAACTACTTGATTTTAATTTATCTTTTGAATCTTTTCCCATAACGTGTGATAACACAAGTGCTATTAGTTTGTCTAAATATATTGTGCATCATTCTTGGGATAAACACATTGATATTAAGTAATATTTCATTTGAGATCATGTAGAAAATGGAGACTTTTTACTAACATTTGTTGACTCAGAAAATCAATTGGCAAATATTTTTACAAAACCCTTGTTAGAAGAAAGATTTTGTTACCTTAGAAAAGGACTTAGTGTTCTTAGTATTCTTAGTATTAATGACCTATGAGCTTTATTTTTGGAAAAAAATCTTTTTACTTGTTCTGATTTTCTCTTCAAATCTTTTAACCAAAAATTTGTTTCCAAAAATGGAGTCATCATTATTTTTTCTAATTTTCATGCCACCCCTGTCACTTCGGCGCCTCGTTACCTTCCCTACACACCCCATTCTATTTTTCTTTCACTTCCATTAGTCACTTTTTCACTTTACACCTCTTTATCTTCCCCTCTATTTACTTTCCTAATAGTCACCTGTATCCACTCTCTCTCTCTTTATTCACTTAATTGTCCTTTTTTCTCTCTCTTTCTCCCTTCAAAATCCATCTCCACCTTTCTCCCATGACCATAACTCATTCCATGGCCAGTTTTTTTATATCCCTTTCTAAAGCATTCTTTAATATCCCTGTTCACCTCTTTGAGTCCTCTGATAGATTCTTAATAGTCTACTCTAATCAAAAGACATTTTCCCGCTCCCATCCTATCCACCTCTACTAAGAAACCTTAAACTACGTCTCTCAATTCCTTCCCTCCTGAGGATATACACAAGTTCTAGACATCCTCTCGAAAAGAAAAATTTTCTACCTTTAAAAACTACTCAATTGTACCTAGTTGCATAATCAATCAATGTCACTTAAAATAAGACTTTTGTAATGTCAGTCACTTTTTTAAGTTTTAAGATTTATCCTACATTTTTTATCTCTACGGGCTTGAGGTTTATGAGGATCCAGTCTACATGTTTTATGAAAATCTTCATCTCTCTCCTGATAGTGGTAAACTTGAGACTCTTATGCTTGGCACAAGAATCATCCTGAACGATTTTCTGTTCGAGAAGGTATTTGACAGAAAGTTCTTTGGTGTGATTTCTTTCATAAATGGTACCTAGCCCAAAGATTGAGGTGAGTTTGATGAAGAAAAAAGAATTTTGTCTGACCAAGACACAACATCATCCAATTTTTGTCCTTTGTTCTTGTGTTTCAAGTATCGTATCATGGACCACATAATCACTACAATACTTATTCCAAAGAAGGGATCTCTCAGCAATATAACCTATCATGATGTATTTATCCTAAACTGTCTGGTTAAAAAACATAAGATCAATTGGGCAACCAGGATTTGTGATTATATTCTTAAAAGTGCAGCGGATGTTTATGCCTATGCTAGTTTACCATATGACCCGTTAAGTTCTCGGATTCTAGTGTACTACTCTATTGAAATCTCTTCATACCCCTGATAGAAGTCGTAGTTAGTTATGACTCCAAAACTTTGGCCAATATGGGCTATATTTTGGTTGATAATGAATGGTGCAATAAGGATTTTACCTGAGCAAAATCTGAACTACCTAAGTAAGAAAGCGTTTTTCTAACTCCATGATTACTATGTTGAAGGAACTGAAGGAAATCAAAGATCACTTCTAAGCTGTTAAAAAAGGTATCTAGTTATCTCAGCTAGCCTTCTATATTCACATTCTATGTTTTAATAATGACAAACTAATGTGTAGACATTTGCAGGATATTAAAGATCTCTAGTTATGGAAGGAGGGGATATTGAAGATACTCCAAAGATGCAGAATCTCCAAGAAATCAATTCAAAGATATCCAAGAATATCTCACAAAAGGAAGCAAGCATCTAATGGCAAGATAGCCGGCTCTAAACTTGGAATAATATCAATCATAAGAAATCAATTCAAGATCTCCAAGAAAATTTCACAAATTAAAGCAAACATCCAATAGCAACATGACTAGAGCAAAACTTAGGAAAGAGCATTATCACCATAGGAGCAAAAGGAAAGAAGTTCATGAACGTATCTGATACGGACGTGTATAAGTACCGTGTATAGACATATCTTATATGAACATACTATACGGTAACATTCCTCAGTAAGGGAATTAATTCAAATTCTTGATTGGGACAAAATATCATGGGTTTCTTTATGAAGAGAAGTAGCTGAAGAATATAAAAGAGAGGACTAAAGATCAAAGCACTTACACAACTTCAAGGAAAAATCTCAAAGTATTTCAATCTTAGTCTCATAAAGGTTTCCACTTCTTAGTCTACAATAGTTATATAAAGAATAGGATCTAGTCAATTTTTTAATACAAACTGAAGTTGTGTGACAAAATTTGAAGAACAAAATAAGTTTTCAAAACTTATTTATCATCATTTTACTTGAGCCTGACTTTTAAAGATCTAAAGAAACTTTGAAACCCAATGGGACTGGAAGTAGGAACGACATTGGTATTTTGAACCTGGATAAATCTTCGTGTCTTTACTTTAAAGTTAATTACTTACGTATCTATTTTTTTAAATCAAATTTTTTTTGTGAAGTATATTGATTTGCAAGCAAGTCGACTGTGAAGACTCAATAATCGACTCACAAAAAATTTTAATTTACCCCTCCCCCCACTTTCTTTGGAATTTCAATCTCAGGGTCATTATTTCAGAGTATAATGGATCAAGCGAAGATGACTGTGATATGCTTGGAGCTTCTCAAGGAGGTTCCAAGAGAGTGCACTATCAAGGCGAGTTTAGTGGTTACGTCCCTTGAGGTATAGAAGTTTTAGGTTCTTATAGGTACTATGGTAGACCAGTTCAGGGAACTTTGCATGGTTTAGGTAGTAGGTTTTCTATTTTAGTAGCTTTGGGTAATGGGTCGTCATCTCGGGGTGGTTTTTCTATCTCAATCATACCTCTTCCTATTTAGTTAGTCCACAAAGGTTTCTATATGTGTGATGAGTTTGGCCATATGCCAAGAATTGTCCACATTATGTTTTCAGACCTACTCTTATATTGACAGTGAGGGGCAACCCTCAAGGTGGTAAAAGTACTATAAGAGATGTGTGAGGTAGATGGAGTGGTGTCTGTGGTGATGGTCACGAGGCATCAGATAGTAGATATGGATAATATTATGCTATACCCACTAGACCAGAAGTAGAGGATTCTCATATTGTTGTCACAAGTATCATCCCTATTTATTTTATACCTATATTTTTATTATTTGATTTGGGGTCGACTATCTCCTATGTGTCTACATATTTTTCTTTGGGTTTTGATTCTAAGTAAGACTCTTGTTGTGCCTATCCATGTATCTACCCCTGTAAGAGACCCTTTAGTGGTGGATCGAGTGTACCAATCTTGTGTTGTGTCCTTTGATGCGCATGAGACTTGGGTAAATCTGATCATTCTAGTTATGGTAGATTTTGATATCATCTTAGGTATGGATTGGTTAGCACTTTACCATATGATCCTAGAATATTATACTAAGACCATGACTTTAGCTCCAGCGGGTGTGCCAAAGATAGCTTGGAGAAATATGCTTTATTTGGGTCCAAAGAGAGTTATATCATTTCATGTGCTTGTTTCTTGGTTGAGAGGGGATACTTGTCTTATTTGGCTCATATTTTGTATACTAGTATTGCTTACCACCTCTCTTGTATTTTATCTATATTGTCCTTGAGGTCATGGTTATTTTTCATATGGATTTGCCCAGTATGCCTCTGGAATCATAATATTGACTTTGTTATTGATGTTTAATTTGTCACCAATTCCATGTCTATTACTCCTCATAGGATGGCCCAATAGAGCTGAAGAAATTAAAGAACCAATTGCAGGAGTTATTGGATAAGGTATTTATCTGACCTAGCACATCACCTTCATGTGTGCCTGTCTTGTTTGTGAAGAAACAAGGATGGGTCTATGCACATTTGTATTGATAATAAGTACCTCTTTCTCTTATTTATAACTTGTTCGATCAGCTTCAAGGTGCTTTAGTATATTTGTAGATTGATTTGAAGTTTGAGTATCACCAGTTGAGGATTAGATCTTAAAATATTCTAAAGAAAACTTCTTAGACTCGATACAATCATTATCAGTTCTTGGTCATGTCCTTTGATTTAACCAATTCGTAGTTACATTCATGGATTTGATGGATCAGGTATTTCCACCATATCTTTACTCTTTTATCATTGTATTTATAGATGATATTATAGTTTAATCCAAGAGCAATGTCAACCATGAGAAGTATATACAGATTGTACTTAGGAGGTTGAGAGATGAAAAGTTGCATGTTATGTTCTCCAAGTTCGAGTTTTAGCTTGAGTCTAGCTCTTTATTGGATAATGTTATAACCAAAGATGGTATCATGGTCGATCTATCCAAGCTTATTGCAGTTTGTGATTGGGTTAGGCCAACATCTCCTATCGAGGTAGTAGGATACTAATAATTCTTTGTTGAGGGTTTTTCTTTGTTGCAGCTTCAATGACCAAGTTAACTTGAAATAAGATTTTGTTTAAATAGCCTGATATTTGTGAGACAATCTTTTAAAAGCTCAAGGATTTTGTTTACCTCAGCTCCTATCTTGACTTTGCCCAAGGATGGCGTGGCTTTTACTGTCTTTTGTTATAATTTTGGTGTTGGGTTAGGTGTCGTGTTGATGTAGCATCATAAGGTAATTGTGTATACTTCTTGTCAGTTGAAGCCTCATGGGATGAATTACCTTACCCATATTTTGAAGTTGTGCGCGGTGGTATTTTCCTTGATGTTGTGGAGACATTATTTACATAGAGTCTATTATGATATCTTCTTGGATCATCATGGTCTTCATTATTTGTTTACTCAATAGGATCTTCATATGAGGTAGTGTTATTGGCTTGAATTGGTTAAGGAGTATGACCTTACTATTCTCTATCATCTAGGCAAGGTTAATATGGTTACGGATGCCTTGAGTCAGAAGTTGACTAGTATAGGTAGTTTGGCATATATTTTGACCCAGGAGAGGCCCTTAGCCTTAAAGGTTCAATCTTTGGCTAACTAGATAGTTAGGCTTGATATTTTGACCGTAGGTGTGTTTTGGTATTTGTGGGGCTAGATCTTTTTTGATGGAGCAAATTTGGCTCATTAGTTTAATGGTATTGGTTTGAGAATTATTTGGGATAAGGTGTTGAGTGGCACGGCTAAGGAAGTCTCACTTGATTCTGATAGTATTTTGAGGATTGGAGGCCGAGTCTATATGCTGAAAGTGGGTGATTGAGTGAGATTTATATTAGAAGAGGACTATTGTTCTAGGTACTCTATCCATCCAGGGGTCACTAAGATGTATGATGATTTGAAACAACACTATGGTGGGGTTGTATGAGGAACGATATAGCAAACTTTGTATTTCATTTCCTATTTGCCAGCAGGTGAAGGCTGAGCATTTAAGGCCTGGTGGTTTTCTTCATAGCTTACCCATTTCCTAATGAAAGGGAGAACAGATCACTCTGGATTTCGTGACTGGGTTGACTCACACTTCTCGTAGTTTTGATAGTGTTTGGGTCATCATGGATCAATTTACTAAATCTCCTTATTTCATTTTTTTTCAAGTTTTCTTTAGTGCTGAGAGGTTGAGCCGTATCTATGCTCGTGAGATTATTTGTCTCCATAGTGTACCAATGTCTAGTATTTCATATAGAGGTTATGTTTTCATATCTTACTTTTGGAAGAAATTTCTAGAGGATAAGAATTTTACCCCCAAACCGACAGCCAGTCGGGGCAAACAATTCAGGTTTTGAAGGATATGCTCTACACTTATGTTATAGATTTTGGAGGTCAGTGGGAGTAGCATCTATCTTTGGCAGAGTTTGTGTATGATAATAGTTACCATTCCAATATTGAGATGGCACCTTTTGTCGCTCTCATGTCAGTTGGTTTGAGGTTCTAAGATTAAACCTCAAGGTCTAGACATCCTTTACAATTCTTTTAATAGAGTTTAGGTCATTCAGGATAGACTTCAAACGGCTCAGAGCAGGCAAAAATGCTATGCGGATTGTAGACTTCATGCCTTAAGATTTAGTGCCAATTATCAAGTCTTTCTTTGTGTTTCACCAATGAAGGGTATGGTGACGTTTGGGAAAAGAGGCAAGCTAAGCCCCGGTATATTGGATCATTTGAGATTCTTTGGACTATTGTGGATGTAGTCTTTTTGTTAGTATTACATCAACATTTATCAATTGTTCATCCATTTTTTCATGTATCCATGCTTCAACGTTATATTCCGAATGAGTCTCAAGTCATTCGTTGGGACACAATCCAGTTAGATAAGAGTTTTTCCTTTGTGGAAGAGCCAGTCTTCATTTTAGCCCAGGATTGTAGACTGCTGCATTCAAAAGATATTCTAGTGGTAAATGTCCAGTGGAGATACCATCCTGTAGATGAGGTTACTTGGGAGGTTAAGTCCGACATGCTTAGTATTATCCCTATTTTTTTTACTAATTTAGGAAGGACTAAATTCTTAGTAGTTGATATTATAAGGGCTTGATTCTATGAATTTTTCATTTTTATGTATTTGACCATTTTACCCCTCTTCAAGGTTTCTATGTGATATTTATGGAATATAGGGATGGCTGGCATAGTTCCCAATGAAATTCAAAAAGACTTGTGCGAGTTTATGGTTATTATATAATAGAAAGTCCTTATAGTTGATTTCATTTAATATTTATTATTCTGTGTGTCTAATGACAAAATGGACTATGCCAACAGATCCACAATGTCGATTTTTGGTTGATAGTGTGGTTGGTGTGATTGTATGGCTTTTGGGTCACATTTTGACCCTTGATTCAAAATTTGTGAAATTGAGTCCCCGAAGGTTAATTTTGTAAAAACAACCTCTTGTAGAAAATTTAATGTTGCCATTGAGTCTGGAATGTCGAATTTAATGGAGTAGCATAGTATTTTCTGCATTCTCTGAATTTTGGATAAATCCCAACGGGTTGGTGGAGAGTTGGAAATATTCTATGTCCCAGATGTTGTACCACTCAGATGGTGCAACTTCTAAAGTGACTCTTGTTTCACTTTAGCAGAGGCCTCTTAAGCAACCCGACTCACCAATTGGACCCGCTAAAGTGGAGCCTTGTCCGCTTGAGCGAACGCTACTTAAGGGCTCTTGTCTACTTAAGTGAAGGCTTCTTAAGTATCTCTTGTTCACTAAAGAGGAAGTTCCATGTCAGTAGGTAACACTTAAGCGACACTTGGTCGCTTTACCGGTGACCCCTTAAGTGGCACCTGGCCACTTTAGAGGTGACCACTTACGTGGTCAAGTGGCCGCTTTAGCGGTCATGCCTAGTATTGTATAAGTAGGCCTTTCTCGAATTTTCTTCCATTTTTAAGACTTTGGGCTTTGGGTTGAGAGGATTTTGGTTGATTTCTTCCATTTTCAAGCTTGGGTAAGCTTCAAATCACTATTTCAATTATCTTACTTTAATTCTTATCATCTAAAACCCATTAATTCATTGTTTTAAAAGTGGAATTTGGGGATTTTGGCCCAGAAGGTGTAATGATTTTTCTTCAATTTAAACCCCATTTTTAACCCAGTTTCACTTGGGTTTTTCTTCCATGGCTTCCTTTAATCATGGTTGAAGTTTGTATAAACTAAACTTCTGGTTTTACCCTTTCTTTTTTAAAACCTATTTTGGGGATTCGTTTAGAACTTGACTCAGAAATTTGCAATATGGGTATCGTTGGCTTTTTTAATGCATAGATTATATATTTGTGTATTTTAGTTGATTTCGAGGCTGTCCGAGAGGGAAGGATTCCAGTTGAAGGGTTATAGATCGAATTTTGTTGCTTTAAGGTAGGTTATGGCTTAACTTTCTTCAGACTAGGTTAGGTAGTTAATAATTGTCTAAAGCATGATATGGGTATGGGTAATAATCATGGAAATAATGTTATTATTGTTGTGTGCCCATGTGGGGCCTTATGTTGTTGTTAATGGTGATTGAGATGATAACTGCTATGTGTGGTCTATGTGGGGTTTTAATCTGATATTGTTGGCCTTGCGTATATATTTGATTGCTTTCTTCAGGGTAAAAATGCCTAAGTTGGGATTAATGTGATATTAGGGATATCTTACTTGCATATTTTACTCTAACGGTACATAGCTTATATTGAATTATGGTTGGTTGACATCTTGAGTGGATTTTAGCATGTGTGTATATATTGGTTGGATTTTAGATCTTCATACTGGTTTTTGTGAGCATTTCATCCTCATATCATACATACATTCATGAGATATTGGTACCATCGTAGAAATACTGACTTTTGACAAAAATGTGATACTCTTACAAAATCCTCTATTGTAGCACATGAGTCATAGAGGAGAAATAGATATTGAGATCGAGATTGAGTATTGAGGTTATATAAGGATTTTGAATCCCCTATGGTTCCTAACAGAAGCACAAATGCTCGGTAGGTGTATGAGGAGGTTATGTGATAACTCGATCATATCACATCATCATTGCATGTCATTCATTGTACATCCTTAGTGTTGTGTTTCTGTATATTATCCGATGCATGTCTATTCTATTTTTTGATGTACCTACTTCCTTCTTATGTGCTATATTTAGAATTATTAGTGGAGGCAGTGTAAGCTACCATTTGGGACATTTTCTGCTTGCAGGTGACATGCTCATATTGTGTATTTGTATACCTTATTTTCTACTTTTCCCAGTCGGTCTATGATACCTACTGAGTTCAACTGGACTTAAAGATAGACTTTTGTTTTTTTTATTTGGATTTTTAGTTGTATTTTCAGACTTTGAGTTGTATGTAGATTGGTTTTACACTGTGACACCAGGTGTTAGGATGGTTGATGGTATTATTGTTATTAAGTTTTCCGTTATTATTGTACATGTATAGTTTGACTTCACTCTAGCATTCTTGCCTTAGGTTTAATGTTATGATTTTCTATTACATATAAGTTTGCATGATTAGCTTATTTTTCAAGGCTTGGCCATAATTAGTACCATGATAACCTGAGTTTTTGGGTCGTGATAGGATGAGAAGGTAGGAAGGCAAGTTATATTAGTTGAAACCTAGGAGTTTAAGCAATGTGTGGGAATATGCTCACTTTAGGATCTGAATTCCAGTGGAGCTTATTTTACTTAGGAATAATAAATAAAAGGTAAATTGCTTCTCTTAATACTTGTATAGGTTGGTCATTTTGTTCAATCTTAGATGTCACCCTGGTGGTGGAATCTAGGTTTTACGGAAGCCCCATATCTTGCATTTTACTTTAATGAGAATATCTGATTATACATTATGAAGTGGAGCATAGAGGTGCTAGATTAAAGTTTCATGTCACTTTTATGTATGGCTACAATGATCAAGCCTTGAGAAGGGACATATGGCAGGAGCTGGTGCAACTCAGTAGCACCATCACTGGTGCATGGACTGTTACGGGTTATTTTAACAATATATGAAGTAGGGATGAAAGAGTAGGAAGGAAGGTTAAATTTGATGAAACGTAGAAGTTCAAGAAATGTGTGAGAACATGCTCACTTCAGGATCTGAAATCCACTAGAGGTTATTTCACTTGGAATATTAAACACTCAGATGCATTGATGGGGTGATGGAGTATTTCAGGATAGGGAAAATGCTTAGGGTTTAGAACAATAGTCCAAACCATTATTCCTAAGCATGCACATACCAATACAGTGGAGGATTTTCAACCCTTAGCCTACTGTAACACGGCATATAAGGTAATATCCAAGATGCCGACTAACAGGCTAAAAAACAGTACTACCTAGCATTATGTCAGCTTACCATAGTACATTTATAGAGGGTCAAAAAATTTTTTAGAATATTCTAATATGCCAAGATTCTATTCGACTATAAAATAGGGATCACACCTCCAACAGTTTTTTATTAAAATTAATTTGCAAAATGCCTACGACACATTGTAATGGGATTTTGTGCGAGAGATGATGTATGCACTGGACTTCCCATCCAAGTTTATTCATTGGGTAATGAATTGCATATATACAGTGAAATTCATAGTGACAATTATGGAGTATTATATGGGAGCATTGAAGGGAAAAGGGGACTGTAAGAAGGGAATCACATCTCTCCTCCTCTTTGTGATATACATGGAATATTTCACACGTATCATGGGAGTAGTTGAAAAGCAAAAGGGGTTTAGATTCAAACCTAAGTGTCACATTATCCCTTCCAAACTACACCTCAAATAGAAGATAAAGTGATTGATGCGTAATATGGTAACCCAACTCTAGTTGGGATCGAACCCACAGGGAATATGTGAACTATCTCTCAAGTTTTCTTAAATCAATGGGCAGTACAGGAAAGTAAGTGGGGGTTTATAGTTATAATCTATGAAAATTAACAAGATATGGAATGTTTGGTGGTAATTAATCAGAAACGAACACTAGGATTGTGTTCCCCCTGGCTTCTAATTTCGTAGGCTTATCGTGCTTAATCCAACTATCAAGTTGCAGTGCATATAAAATCTGGCAAGTTATGTATCATCAATAGCCTCTCGACATACTTTCATGAATCTCACTCATTTTCACTCAGTCTCAGAGTATCGCCTTACTAACCCTTGTCCTAAACCCCAGTTTCTATTATCTCCTCTCGGCCTCAAGTTTATTAGATGAAGATAATTATCTTAAGTAGATAGTGATGTTTATCTTATTTCGATAATTAACTTAAAATCACTATTATGATCTCCCTTTCCCAATCCCTACCTCCCTCTTAGGTTCGTAGTGAATACCGATGGGATCGTAATGCTTATAATAGTTAAGAAGTCAATAAGTGGAAAGAAAACCACAATACATGCAACAACAATAATCTAGAAGGATTGAATATTTTTCCTACTTTGTTAATCTGCCAGGGTTCCCACAACCCTAGATAAGGGAATTAGCTGCTCATCATTGTGAAACAATCAATGGAATTCATATTTGAAAGCATTAAATCAATGTCATAATAATGAATGAACAAAAAACAGAGTCTCAAATTGAATAATCAACCAAAATCAACAACAAACAATCCCAAGATTGAAATCAAATGCATGTTTGTACGTAGTAAGAGTGCGTAACCTAATTAAAAAAAGTCAACAGATTATTTATATAGCACATGGAAACCAATGCAAAACAAGAAGGAAAATTGGAGCCGGTGGCCAGCTATTTGGGCCACTTATGGGTCGTAGGTGGAACCTATAGACCGTAGGTAGTCCAACGTAGGTGCCAGGATCCTGTAACTCCTGGAAAACATCTCCGAACTTCAAATTCTGAGACAAATTCTGGCGCCTGCAGAGCGTAGATGGTACCTCTAGGTCGTAGGTGCCCTCCGTAGGTAGCAGGGTCCGACTTTCAGCTTCTGAATTTCTATTTCTCAGCTTCTCTAACATATACTCTGGCACCTACGGTAAGTAAGTAGTACCTATGGGACTTAGATGCCCATGCAGGTGGTCCAAAATTTTAACTTTCACTCTTTTTCTCCAGATTAGCTCCAAAACTTGATTTACTGCAAAACACATCACATCTAACAGAAAGACCTAAGTGACTTGTATATTTTCAATTTTTTAAGCATCAAAAGTGCTATGAAGACATAGTATATCAACACCCTCAACTTAGAATTTTTGAATGTCCTCGGGCAATATAACACAATTAGTAATATAACGATGCTTAACTAGGAGAAACCTAAGCTATCTACGGCAGTCAATCCTCAAATTTTAAGCTCAAAACCTTACACCCCCCTCATATTTTAACACTTCAAAACCAATTATGTATATCAATGAAGCACAACAATGTGACATAAGGGAATCAAGATATGGAATTAAATTAGCAACAAACAACCATGCATATGTACAAGTTATACTACCCAAACAAGTAGGCAGTTAGCAACACAACCCAATTGCCCTTACATCAAAGAAGTCCCAAACACTTATATGAAATCATGCATGACAATACCAGGACGATCAAGAGATACTCACACTCACAAGAAAGTTCCAATCAATGTGTATTAAATACCATAGGCTTGCCCTTATTTTCTTTATCTTAGCTTTCAGACAGTCGGATTAGGATCACTATAAGACTTTACTGGGCTTGTAATGTAGTCTTGGGGGGGTTATGGTACATATGGACATCTGGGGTGATTAAGCTTCTTTGGCACTACACTTACGTTGGGGTCTAATACGAAGCCAATTTCTTATATTCCACCCTTATTTCTCCTTTTTTATTCTTTTATTACACTCTCAGTTTAGGTGGGGTTTCTTTTGTTTTTCCTTTTCTTTCTTTTTCATTTTTTTCGCTTATTCTACCACACTCAGCCCTACTTTCTTTTCTCTTATTTTTTCCTTTTTCATACCTACTTCACATTATGTACCCCTATGATAGTCACCCTCAACTTAGATGATTTGCTTGAGTTGAGGTACATAATTTCAAAAGAGGACCAGGGTTAAAATAGGTTCATTATAACACAACGGGAAGGTGAAAGGATAAATAAGAAAAATAGGATATAAGGCTCAAAATAGGGATCAAGGGATACTTATTCATATTTGGAAGGTTGTTTAGGCCAAAAGTGGACTTATTTCAAGAACGGCCTTTGGTTCTTTCATAATTGACTATCCTACAACCCAGGCAAGACTAACTGCGCAAGTTCTAGATTCAACACACAAAAAAACAAGGTAGTATCTCATACACACATAGCACAAGGTTGCATCACAAGCTACTACCTATCCGGTTTATGCACAAATATGCTATGATTATTATGTCCCTAATTCTAATATCATAATGAGAATCACAATGGTCACACATCACACAGTTCAAAACACACATTTTTAGAGGGTATCATTTTTCTCAAAAATCCAAAACAAAGTACACAACTACCTTAGATACTCAAAAATCTCCTAATTACACCAAAACATAAAATAATATGAAATAAAACACAAAATGACACAAAAACCTTAGCCATACTGATTTTACAATCATACCGTGACAAAAAAAGAAGCACAATAACAAAAACCTACGGCAGCTATGTTATACCTCACCCCTAACTAAAAGACAACGCACTATCCCCAGTGTATGTAAATAATATAAAGTAAGGGAATGAGGACATACTTGGGATGCACTAGGCAGCTAGAACTGACACATATGTAAAAACACCAAAATACCTTAGGTTTTCTCCCAAGCAACACTTGATTTAACATCGCAGCGCGATGTGGCTATGTTGGTTACTCAAACTTCATGAACAAGCCCATGGATTTCCTTTCATGAAGAACTTGATTTAGTGTCACGGCAGGACGTGGTTACCTTAATTACTCAAAATTCATCAAGGTAACCGAAGGAATAACCTTCTGAGTCATTAACACAATGAATAACTGACACTACCCTTATGTTGGTTAGATGCTTCATGGTTTTACGAATGTTGTATATGACCTCCTCATCATTTACTCTAAACTTGAGCTGTCATTTCTCCATAACTACAATCATTATACCAATGGACATGAATGGTCTTTCAAAGATTATAGGCATCCTAAAGTCAACCTCACAATCCAGGACAACAAAGTCATACAGAAAGATAAAGTTGTCTACTTTTACCAATACATCAAATGATATGCCCACAGGTTTCTTTATTATATGGTCTACCATCAATAACCTCATAGATTCTAGTTTAGGTTCCCCCAACCCCAACTACTTATACACTATTGGCAGCATTAAATTGATGCTAGCCTCTAAGACACATAAAGCCTATTTAAAGTTGAAGGGCTCAATGGCATACGAAATAGTTAAAGCTTTAGGTTCCTTCTTCTTCTCAGCCAGAGATCTCAAAGTAATCGCACTATAATAGTGTAACACACATCTATCCTCAAAACTAATAGCTCTCTTATTCATTACTAACTCCTTCATAAACCTTGTGTAATTAGGTATCTAATCAAGAGCCTCAAGAAAAGGGATGTTCAAGCTCAATTTTTTCAGCATGGCTACGAATTTCTTGAACTTTCTTTCTTCCTTCTTCTATTTCAACCTCTAAGTAAAAGATGGGGGAGGTCCTGGAATTTGCTTCATTATAAGATCATTGATCTTTCCTGTACCTTTTTCCTTTACAGCATAACCATCAACAACTTTAGATTTTTCGACTCCACTTCAGGTGTCTCATCAACCATAACACTATTATTCTTCATCGCATCAACAGTCGAAATAGAGGGATCAAATTTTTCCTTACCACTCTAAGTGGTAATGGCTATACAATGATTATCGTTCTTAGAATTATATCTATGTTTCTTGGAGGGGTGCCCAGCTGTCTCTGATTCAAATTTGTAAACATTTGTCCAAATTGATGCTCTAATTTCTTTATTGCAGTAGTATGTGACTCTACCTTTTGGATCAATCCTAAGATGTCTTTTTTAATTTTCTTAAGGCAATTTTCCTGATTTTCCTAACCCTTGACTATCTTGGACAACATCTCTTCTATCTTTGACTTAGTGTCACAACTGACTAGTAGATCATACATACTACTCTTCTCCTTGTAATTATCTTTGTATCTCTGGTCACCATCTTTCTCTCTGCTCCTATCTCTGTACCTATTGTCATAATAGTTTTGACCTTAGTTTCTTTTTGTCTTGGATCAAAAACCCGCCAACTCGCGATCTAGGTACTTTGCCTTTTTTTCTAAATCAGAATCATAAGACGTAGAGGCATTTTCCTGTGAGCCAAATGTATTCACCTTCTCAGGATTTATTATTGTAAACTACCTCACCAAGATCCCAATATCAGTTCTCAGATGTGCAATCTCTTACATCATAGAATCATCAACCACTTTATGCTTGGTGGAAGACCCAACTGCATAAGTGTTAGTGCCTCTCTGCCTCTCGAGTATGCCATCCTCTATTGGTAAGAGAGATCTAGTCTAAAATATTTGATGTTAGCTCCATGTATATGCATGCATGCTCCTCCAATAATAGTATTTGCCATAGCTCTCGAGCTTATGTTAAAGGCTCGATAGAAAATCTCAAGCAAGATCTACCCCAAAACCCTATGGTTTGGCACCATCCTCAACTTCTTTTTGAATCGTAACCATACCTCATACATAAACTCAGAGTGTAACTACATCAAATTATATATCTCTTCCTTCAACTAAAGCATCCTAGATGGTGAAAAAAATAATCCAAAAATTACAATTGTAAATCATTCCAAGTAGTGATAGATCCTCTTGTAAGTTCCCCCAACCACAAAGTAGTTTCACCAATCAATGAAAATAGGAACAACATGAGTTTCAGCACTTCTTGATTTACCCTAGGTATAGTGTATGAAGTGCAAATCCCAATAAAGTGTCACTACCCGAACTAGGACCTGGCCATGACGGATATCCCAAACCATGAAGGCCCGAGCATCCTACTCTATCTGGTAATCATGCACAACATTCATATAATAAAAGAAGAAGCAAAAATTTAATCTGATACGGAAACATGGTCATACTCTGGATTTAGTTTAACAATAAGGAATAAAATCCAAAATCAACTAAACAACATCTGGAATAGTCTGCAAAATCTCTACTACATGAAAATCTAACAACTATCTAAAAACTGGGATAAGTCCCCCAATAGACCGAACCAACGGAATAACATAATCTGAAATAATAGGCCTTCTAAAACAAAGAAGGCTCACACTGAACGAATTACTTCTCTCTAGAATACTCTACTGATTAACCAAACCCTTGGACTGAGCCTCCAAACCTGGGAGGTAGGGGGTCAATACAAATGTACTGGTACGTAGAGCAGATCCAAAATACTATTTTATATTCAACATATGTGAGAGCAATTTAAAATAGTTCATAAACATATCAGATAGTAAGAAATCTTATGGGCATTTTCGAAAGACTTTGTAAAATCATCTAAACTTTGTGACACTCTTTGTTTTACTTCTGCGCTAGGTGGTATACCCTACAACTCTGAAATTCCATGGGCTATATAGAATCCATCATTGACTCGGTGGGGAAGCCTCCAACCCAAGTGTGCCGCAAGGGTTAGAGTCGCTGACTCTGTTATGCCACACGGCCGTCGCCAGCGTAAAAATAATATACCCGAATTGGGAAATCACAGTTTTAGGCTAAGAGTTACTTGAACTAAAGCCTTTTTTGGGTAACCACCTAACCCTCTTTATGCCCATTTTTAACTCTTTAAAATATGTATTCTCTGAATACACACTCTGTTATGGCATACATTCTTATGGTATCATCATACAATTTACTTGCAAGTCACATCTCTGAGCCATTATTAGCATATTACAATCTCTATTTTCAAAACATAAATTTGGGACCACCATATCAATAAATTATTTCAAAGAACTCTTTCTCTAAAACTCATATAAACACATATATGCAACTCTCTTTGTCAAACTTTCAATGATGCAAGGTGGTCATGTCAAAGCTCTTAATCTCATACAAATTTTTCTCTTTTAACAAAATATAGTTACATCAAGAAACTCCCTCTCTTAAATATCTAAATCATGCTCAAAATAATATGGTATTTGAGTAAACTATTTTCAAGCCATAAATCATGCATTTCAAATCCTTCACCTTAAGATCATCCACTTAAAGTCATCACAAGAGAGGGATTTCATAAGTTATGCTCTCAAACAATCTTTAATCTAAATTTTTCATACATATACATATACGTGTAAATCAATTTAAGAGGTAAAGGCCTAAAGACCAAATCAACAATACAATTAAACATTCATATAAAATCATGTATTTCAAAATCCCTTTCTAAATTTATGCTTAATAACCTTTAAATTATGTTCTAGTGTTTACAAGCCCATGTAGTTTTTAGGATAAACCCCACGTACCTCTATTTTGGAATTTAATGAATGATTCTTGAAGCCTACGATTTGGGGATTCCAAATCTTCAATTAATCTTGAAAACCCACGGTTAAATCTTGAGTTATTTATGTTTTTAGTTTGAAACCCTAGAGAGTGTTCTTGAGTAATTTGGATGATTGTGAATGTATTCTGGTGTCTTTGGGATTAAATCTTATGTTTAGGCTGATAAGGGGGTGGAAAATACCCAATATACCCTTAATAAGGTAGAATAAAAATATAATTGGGAGCCCAATTTCATGGGCCACCGCGACGCACCACAATCATGGTGGCTCACTGGAAATTAACGAGTGGGATTCTTAAGGTCACCGCAATGCGAAACCATCGCGTTGTCCCAATGGTTGGGACCTGAAACTTTCGCGCGATGCGCCACAATAGCGTTATGCTATAAAAATTTGCCAACTTCTAAATAAGCCCCCTCCGCAACACGTCAAGCACCAAAATGACAGTGTTTTATGACTAGAACTTAAATTAGCCATAACTTCTTGCCCGGATATTGAATTTGGGTAAATATTACATCGATGGAAAGCTCATTCAATTTTCAACATGATAAAAAGTCAAAATTAGGTAAATTATATATGGTTTAAACTTTACTCACTTTGGAAGTCAAAAATGAGACTAAGTTTCTTTGACATAATTCTAGTCATTTAACTCTAAGAGCATATTACCACGAGCTAACTCACGGATGATTTTTTTGGGGTGTTACATAAAGTTTATAAGGTGCATATCTTTATCGTCTTTTAGCAAGCTTGCAATCATACATTTCAGATTTAAGATTTAGATCATGGCACTAGTAATGTTGAATTTCACACCCGCTGGCATAACAGGAGAAATGATAGGTCTTGTCTTGGTAGGCTCAACGTATCCAAAATCCTTCTCTAATCCTCGTATGGAGGTAAGTACTAATAGGCTAGAAGTATTTGAGCTCTACCACCTCTAAATCTATCTCAATTTTCGTCGAGTGCCACTCGATAGTTTGCTTCTTATCTCTAATTTGTTATCTCTACCTCCTGAGCATCTGCTTACCTTTATTGGTTAGAAGATAACTACTCAGTTTTCTGATCAACAATGTTTTTAACATTCCTAGAAGGAGGAGGCATAATATTAGGATCATCCTAAACCCCTTCAAGATGGCCTTCATGTACATGTTCTGTCATCGTATGATTTTGCTATAGAATTCTCTATAGGTTAGGATATAGTGGGAGAAAGGGATTGTTTTAAATCCTGGTGTTAGGCATACACCGATGCATACCCAACTAAAGAAAAAAGAAAAACTAAAAATATCAACAACTATGATCAACAATCACCGTATTCCTCGACAACAGCACCAAAATTTTGATATCACCTAAACTACACCTCAAATAGAAGATAAAGTAATCGATGCAAAATATAGTAACCTAAGTCAGGTTGGGATCAAACCTAGAGGGAATACGTGAACTATCTCTCAAGTATTCTAAAATCAACCGATAGTACAAGAAAGTAAGTAGGGGGTTTGTAGTTTTAATCTATGAAAAGTAACAAGATGTGGAATATTTTGGTTGTAATCAATCAAAAATGAACACTAGGCTTGGGTTACCCCTAGATTCTAATGTTGTAGGCTTATTATGCTCATTCCAACTATCAAATAATAGGGCATGTAGAATCTGCCAAGTTATGTATCACTAATAGCCTCTCGACAAACTTTGGTAAATCTCACTTATCTTCTCTCGATCTCAGAGTATCGGCTTACTAACCTTTGCCCTATACCTCGGTTTCAATTATCTTCTCTTGATTTCAAGTTAATTAGATGAAGATAATTATCTTAAGTAGATAGTAATGTTTAACTTATTTCAATAATTAACTTTAAATCATTGATATGATCTCCCTTTCCTAATCTCTACCTCCCTCTTAGGTTCATAGTGAATAAAGGCAGGGTCCTAACGTTTGCAACCATTAAGAAGTCAATAAGTGTGAAGAAAACCACAATACATGTAGCAACAATAATCTAGAAGGATTGAACCCTTCCCCTACTTTGTTAATCCTCCAAGATTCCCACAACTCTAGCTAAGGAAATTAGACACTCATCATTGTGAAACAATCAATGGAATTCATATTTGAAAGCATTAAATCAGATACAAATTAATGAATGAATAAAAATTAAAATCTCAAATTGAATAATCAACCAAAATCTAGAACAAACAAAAAACGTCAAAAGACTATTTATAGAAAACATGAAAATCTAGGAAACCAATCCAAAACAAAGAAGGAAAATTAGAGTTAGTGGCCACCTGTTGGGTTAATTATAGGCCATAAGTGGAACCTTCATACCGTAGGTTGTCCCACGTAGGTGCGAGGCTCCTGAAACTCCTGAAAAACTTCTCTGGACTTACACTTCTGAGACAAATTCTGGCACCTACAAGCCGTAGGTGGTACCTACGAACCGCAAGTGCCCTCCGTAGCTAGCAACGTCCAATTTTTAGCTTCTAAATCTCTGTTTTCTCAGCTTCTCTAACACATACTCTGGCACTTACGCCCAGTAAGTGGTACCTATAGGCCGTAGATGCCCATGTAGGTGGTCAAAAACTTCAACTTCCACTCTTTTTCTCCAAATTAGCTCCACTTGAATCATCTTTACTTTGTGGATGATGTTTTGATGATTAGCAAAGAGGACTTCTAATCAATTTTGCTCATGCTAAGAAGCCTGTGTACATTCTCAAATGCCTTAGGGTTGCGTACCAATGCAAATAAATCAAACATCGTTAGGGCTAACATGACAGATAGCATAATAGATGACTTGGTTGAATTATTAGGTTTTTCTAAAGGTGCTCTTTATTTTTGATATCTTGGGGTCAAAATATCTGCACGAAAACTCTCTAAAATAGACTACAAAGTGTTGTTGTACAAGATAAGAACTCATATTCAAAATTGGAGTTCTCAACACTTGTCCTATGCAGAAAGAGTGATGCTTGTGAATTTAGTTTTACTACATGTTCATAGCTACTAGTTTTCTATATTCAAGTTTCCAAAGTCAGTTATTAAAGGTATTACGGCTATTTGAAGAAACTTTCTATGGAATGGAAAATTTACAACCACCAAATTTCCCCCAGTAGCATGGGAACTGGTATGTTGACCCAAAAGAAAAGGTGGATTGGGGATTAAGAACTGTACAAAATGGAATGAAGAAACTATAGTTAAATATGTTTGGAATATTGCACAAAAAGCTGGTAACTTGTGGTTGCGATGGATCAATGCTATTTAGCTAAATGATGTTGAATGGTGGGAATATTCTACACATGTTGATTATTGTTTGTATTTTAAAAAGATTTATGATATACGTGATAGGTTTATTTGGGGCTATATACAGGATGATTGGGTATAGGTAGGAAGGAAATACTCAGTTAGTATTAGCCATAGATGGAGAATGAGAACACAAGCATCATGTCCTTGGGGAAGATAACCGTGGAGCAAAGGAAACTTGCCGCAACATAGTTTTATTTGTTGTCTATTAATGCATCATTGACTATTGACCAAGTATAGGCTACATCGAATTAGTGTGAGTCAGGATAATAAATTCACCATTTGTGGGGCTTGCAAAGAATCAATACATCTTTTCTCCAAGTATGCATTAGCAGTCAAATGTAATCTGAGTATCCTAGGATGGTTGAATAAAGGAAGACTTTACACAGACATTGATGGGATATGCAGGCGTGTAGAACGATGCACTACAGGAGAAGGTGTAGGAAACTAGTTTTAGTTGCAATAGTGGCAACTTTCTACAGGATTTGGAAGGCTCGAAACACCGACTTATGGGATCTTCAAACATTTTTTACTAGAAAGATGAGTCACGGGCATAGGAATTGGTTTAATCATATACTTAGTTGAGGCGACTATGTAACTTGAGCTTAGTAGGATGATGTACATAGAGATAAGTTGTAAATGTATTGTAGTGATGAAGTAAAATTTCTTCATCAAAAATAATAATTGTTTTTCAACTTGTAGGAGTTTTATAGGAAGAATTAACAAATTTGACAACTCATATTGGTGGTGCTGATGGCGAACTAGAAGAAGGGCTGAAATGATAGTTTAATACGATGTTCCTGATAATGGAATTCTTAATTAATTATTGAAACTTTACAATTTGAAAATTTTAGACATCAAAGGGAAAAACTGTTGATCCAGGCAAAATGTGGATTGAGACTCATAAGAGGAAATATGAGAGCTTTGAACCTTGAATTTATCAAAGAAGGTTTAGGTGAATTCGATCATCTAGCTTCCACTTGGCTCTACCCATGCTATTGGGCCATCAAAATCTCTTTTTAAACTCTTTATCCGTTTAAACCATGACAAATAAAATAATTCGGGCATGTTCTGAATCTTCTCTACTTATACTTGCTCACTTCTTCTTACACCACCTCCCTTAATGTCATAGTGTGAATTTATTTAGTATTCGATCATGAATTTGGTGAATGTCCAACAAAGACAATTCAAGATGCACATTAAGAACAATACTTCAATATCAAAAACTAGTTCCAACTAAAAGTACTTGTGAATCGTTTGAAATGAAGAATAAGTGATAATAATTTTTCGATAAAATATATGATTTTATCTTAAATTTGATTAGAAATATAAGTTAGTTTCAAGATTATTTATCCATTATTTGTATTAAAAAAATTTGATAAGCATGATGGAATAAGTTACATATAAAGAGTAAATACATAAAGCTTTGGCTAAAGTTGTTTTAGATTTGTAAATAGACACTTAAAGTTTACGGGCATCCTATTGCCCCATTTAACAATTAAAAGTAGAATAAATATCTCATTTTAAGCCAACATCAATTACAAGAAATTAAAGGAAGTGCAATAACACACCAATTACTATTTTTCACGTCTCAATTGATTTAATTTTCTTTTTCTTTTTCTTTTTCTTTTTTCTTCTTTCTCTCTCCTCCACTCTTATCCTCCCATGAATTCCCATTACTATCTACATTTCACCATTCACAAATGTTCAGCTTTGGTCACTTCCTTCTTTTCCGTCTTTATTTTATTTTATTTTGTCTCTTCTAAATAGCTCCACCCTTTTTGTTATTAATTTTTTTCTTAGATAGAAACCTAAAATAAGGTGAGTTGAGAGATATGATTGGCTTATAAATTTTTTCTTTATATCTATGTTGCTCTAATAACCTTTGTCATCACAATTACTGCTAAATCACAATTGGATTATTTCAAATTAAAATTTATAAGAAAATATAATTATGTTGAAATGAAATTTTATTGAAATTAAATCTTATATTTTTCTTAACCAAAAAATCATAGCTTCATAACAAAAATCAAAAGAAAAATAATAGACGTACGGCAATGTATCGATTATAAACTTAAGGTGAAACAACTTGAAAAACGAGGAGAAAGAAGTGAAAGAAAAAAGAGAAGAAAAATATATTGGGAAAATGAAAGAAAATGGTGAATAATTGGAAGAAGATAAGAGAAACAAAAAAGAACTGAAAAATAAATGAAAATAAAAAAGTAATTAAAAAAATTTCTAATCCAACAAATTCTGATTTTTAAAAAAAAAAAAATCTTAGTTTTTCCTTGTTTCATGCTCTATTGGAGAGTGAAGTACATTTGTCACATCATTTGGACCTAAAGAAAAAGGTATTTATGATGATTTTATTTAGTTTAATTGGATAATAGGCCTCACAAACTTAAAACGTTTTTTTAAAAAAATTCAAAATAACTTTAATGATGTTGTTATGTGTTTTCTGAATATATATAAATAATGAAATAACTAAAATCCCAACTCTATGATAATGATAATGTATCAATCTCATCCAAATCCCAACTCTGTGATAATGATAATGTATCAATCTCATCTTCCTATCAAGCTACCCCTTCAATTTGTGTCATAGTCCTTTATATTCTTTCGAATTTAAGTACTATTTGACTTTTGAAACCTAATCTTGTCGCCCAATTAATTCTTCGTTTTCTTGAAATGCTTTCGCTTTTACGATAATTAGATATCCGTGTTCGTGCAACGTACGGGAATTTTGGCAACACTAATGTGCAAAAGAGATTTAATTTTGGGGATGATTATTTCCTACTTGCTTTAATTGTTTACTATAGGAGTAAAAGAAAAGAAATGTAGTACAATGAACCGATGTTAACATAAGATATACATTCAGTGTGAAACAAAATTGAGCTTGCTAGATTGGTCCAACCAATACAAAAGTGATTATATAAGTGGATAAAAATCTGGCTAGATTGTTGCAACTACAGTTGCTGGCACGTCTTTCGTTTGGACATTCCTGAAAAAGTATATGATGTACGTCTTATTTGAAAGTTTCAAATATATAAGTTGAGGATACATACTTCAATTCCGAAATATTTATTTCACCATAAAATTACCAAAATATCTTTGGTAGTCCTTTAATATGGAACAAAAAGATATTTACAAAAATTGTTACCATGTATAATTCAATTACAAAGGTCTAAATTAAAATATTATTAAAATAATACATGAAGACAAAACTAATAAATATAAAAAAAAAGAAAGTAATATGCATGTGTAACCATTTTATTGCACCATAAAAATGAGGACAAAACTAATAAATAAAAGAAAAAAAATAATATGCATGTGCAACTATTTTATTACACCATTAGGGTATAAAAAATAAGTAATTTAATAAGGAATGAAAATATAGATATAAAAAATTATTACCATGTATAATTCAATTACAAAGATCTACATAAAAAATTATTAAAATAATAAATGAGGACAAAACTAATAAATATAAGGAAAAAATAATATGCGTGTGTAGCCATTTTACTGCACTATAAAAATGAGGACAAAACTAATAAAAATAAGAAAAAAATAATATACAAATGTAACCATTTTATTGCACCATAAAATTACCAAAATACCCTTGATAGTCATTTAATAAGGAACAAAAAAGATAGTTATTAAAAAACTACTACCACGCATAATTCAATTACAAAGATCTAAATAAAAATATTATTAAAAATATAATACATGAGGAAAAAACTAATGAATATAAGAAAAAAATAATATGCATGTATAGACACTATAAAAATAAGGAAAAAACTAATAAATATAAGAAAAGAATCATATCCATGTGTAATCATTTTATTTACTACTATATATAAGTGAAAGTTGGGGTGACTAAATTACTGAAATATCCTTGGTAGTCAACTCAACCTTCACTTATTGCATCATAAAATTGCCAAAATACCCTTGATTGTCATTTAATAAGAAAAAAAAGATACTACTACTATGTATAATGAAGGTTAAGGTGACTAAAATTACCGAAATACCCTTAGTAGTCACCCCAACCTTCACTGATTGCACCATAAAATTATCAAAATATCCTTTGTAGTTATTTAATAAGGAATAAAAAATATTTATAAAAAAATACTACCATGTATAATTCAATTACAAAGGTCTAATTAAAAATATTATTAAAATAATACATAAATTACTGCATTATCCTTGGTAGTCACCCCAACCTTCACTTATTGCACCATAAAATTATCAAAATACCCTTGGTAGTCATTTAATAAGGAACAAAAAGATATTTATAAAAAAATACTACCATGTATAATTCAATTACAAGGGTCTAAATAAAAATATTATTAAAATAATACATAAATTACCGAAATACACTTGGTAGTCATCCAAACCTTCACTTATTGCACTATAAAATTACCGAAATACCCTTGGTAGTCATGTAATAAGGATCAAAAATATATTTATAAAAAAAATACTATCATGTATAATTCAATTATAAAGGTCTAAATAAAAATATTATTAAAATAATACATGAGGACAAAACTAATAAATATAAGAAAAAAACAATATGAATGTGTAATCATTTTATTGCACCATAAAAATGAGGATAAAACTAATAAATATAAGAAAAGAATCGTATGCATGTGTAACCATTTTATTTACTACTATATATAAGTGAAGGTTGGGGTGACTAAAATTACCGAAATATCCTTGGTAGTCATCCCAACCTTCACTGTAGTAGTTAAAAAATAATATAATAATTAAAAATAAATATAATAGAAATAGAAATAATAGTCGTAATCGTAATATTCTACTAATAATAAAGTAAAGGTTTGGTACTACTAAAAGACAAATTAGTAGCCTTGCAACGCGTGATCCAGGTTAGTCGGGGCTTCAATGCCGGCACAGGACACCGGATAGAAAATAAAAAAGAAAAAGATAAATTAGTAGTACACTAACATGGGTTGTGGTGCAGTGGATGGGGCTGCTCCACCCTTAATCAAATATTGACGGTTCGACCCTGGGTATAGAGAAAACTCTTTTGGGAAGGCTGTTACCTTAATGTGCCCTACAACACGCGATTCGAATTAGTCGAGGCTCCAATGCGAGCACTGGACACTGGATGGGAAACCAAAAAAAAAAGACAAATTAGTAGTACTACCAAAAGGGCCTGAAATGCCCTTCAACCATGTCTTTACATGTTGAATAAACCAATAAATGATCTCTAGAATAATAATTCCAAACTGGATTACGGTTTAAATAGTTATGTGCTAACTCTTGTATAATTATGCTCAAGCCAATAACTCGTTTGTTCTTGAAAAAGTATGGTATCTCAGGTTTCTGTATTTCGTCTTGTTCAGATATTTCTTCTGGTATAATGTACTCTCTTGTCATACCAATTTTTATTACTGTAACCACTGGTTTAATTTCATCAAATAGTATATCAGAGAGGCTGAATAAAATCTTACATAAAATAGTTGTCCCTTTGTAATTTTTATATATGTTATAATTTTTTTATGTACTTCAGGAATCATGGCTAATTCTTTCCCATCTGTTGTATATACTGTTGATAATAATCCATAAGAATAACATGTAGCGACTAAATTTTGGTTGGTTCCTGGGAGCGGAATAAGTTTATTATAATTTTGTAACTTTTGGATTATATAACCTTGGTAGTTTTTGGCTAGCTCAATATCTTGGAAGGATTTGGTATTTAGTAAGGTTTGGATTGTATATAAATTTTTAATATAAACACGGGTTAAATAGTTGTAAGCTTATTTTTTCTGGTTAATTGCTTCTGAATTAGGGTATAACTACGGGGGTACAAATAGTTCATTCTTTTGGATATTTGGTGGTGCATAAGATTTTTCAAATATCCTATTTAGGTTGTAATTCTTTTTCTTTGGTAATTCGAATTTTGGTAAATTTTTTGTAGTGGATAATTCCTTAGCTATACCTGGTGTTCCTGCATATGTAACAACCGTTTCGATTTTAAGGTGTGTCCGAACGTCACCTTCTAGGTCTAGTTTTTTAAAGTGCTCTTCCTGCACTATATCTATGCCTTTGGCTTTTTCCTATTTTTTAGAGTGCTCAAATTGCACTTTTAATTCTGCGACTTCAGTAGTCAGTAGAGTAACTTGTTCTTTTAATAATTTCACTTGTTCAAATAATTGAACTAGTAAATCATTCAGAGTAACGTCACTAGTAACTTCTTCTGTTGTTAAATCAGTCTGAGTAGCCTTGTCGTGACAAGTAATTTGCAATGACATTTTTGTTAGTACTAGTTACTTCAATTGCAAATGTAAAATTTAATATGTTCAAGACTAGTCTCCGTATTTCCTTTGTTGTAACTGAATTTTGTATTTTCTTTGTTAACCACCAACATAGCTGTGTATTATCTGTTCGTACAATAAACTTGTTATATACAATATATGACTCAAATGCTAATAAACATTTATATATATTAAGCATAATTCTTTTTTATTTATTTCTCATTTTATCTCTATTTCATTGAACATGCCTGAGTAGTATCTACAATAATGTTCTAATTTTTCTTCTTCATATTTATATTTAAGTACTCCTCTATAACTATATTCGCTTGCGTCTGCTTCTACTATATATGTAAATTTTTTATTTTCGTCTAGAAATTATAATTTTGGTAATTCCTTACAAAGTATTTTTATTTTCTGGACTTGTTTTTTATCTTCTTCATTGTAATTTTATTCTACATCCTTTTTTAATTTTTCTGTAATGGCTTTAGGTTTTCTGCTAATTTTAGTATATATTCTCTTACTTAGTTTACTAATCCTAAAAATGATTGTAATTTCTTTTTGTATCTAATTTATTATTTTTTGTACTATATGTTGTTGTATTTTTACTCTACTCTTATCTATTTGTATTCCTAAAAATTCTATCTAGTTTTTCATAATTTTAGCTTTCTTTTCACTTAAGCTTATTCCTGATTTTTCCATTATATCTGTAAATTGTTCTAACAATTTTAAATATTCTTCTTTGGTTTTTGTGTATAGTAGTATATCATCTATATATACTACACAATTAGGTAACTGTTTAAAATAACTATCCATAAAGTGTTGATATCTACCTGGTGCATTTTTATATCCAAATGGTAATACGTTCCATTCATAAAATCCTTGTGGTACCGTAAATGCAGTTAATTCCTTAGAATCTTCATCTAACTTTAAATGGTAAAATCCTGATTTACAATCAAATTTACTAAAGTAATTATATCCTTATATTTGTCTTATTTTTAATATCTTATTTGGTATTGGATAATTATATGTCATAGTTTTTGCATTTAGGTTTCTATAAAGCAATATGCATGTGTAACTATTTTATTGCACAATAAAAATGAGCACAAAACTAATAAATATAAGAAAAAACCATATGCATGTGTAATCATTTTATTTACTACCATATATAAGTAAATGTTGGGGTCACTAAAATTACCGAAATACCCTTGGTAGTCACTTGAACTTTCACTTTTATATAGTAGTAAAGTAAAGCAATAATAATAATAATAATAATAATAATAATAATAATAAGTAATAATATTAATAACAATAATAACAATAATATAATAATAATAATAAAAATAATGTGGGTCACTAAAATTACCAAAATACCCTCGGTAATTGCCCCAACCTTTACTTATATATAGTAGCAAAATAAAGTAATAATGATAATAATAATAATAATAATAATAATAATAATAATAATAATAATAATAATAATATAATATAATATAATATAATAATAACAATAATAGTAGTAGTA
>NC_061121.1:209996097-210020064 GCF_002878395.1 Capsicum annuum
ATAATATAATATAATATAATATAATAATAACAATAATAGTAGTAGTAGTAATAGTAATAGTAAAAACAAGGTAATAATAGAAATAATATAATAATAATAATAATAATAATATAATAATAATAATAATAACAAAAATAATAATAATAATAATAAAAAAGAAGAAGATAAATTTGAGATACACCAATCCATAATATAAATAATAATAATAGTAATAATAATAATAATAATAATATAATGATAATAATAATAGTAGTAATAGTAATAGTAAAAAGGAATAATAATAGTAGTAGTAGTAATAATAATAATAATAATAATAATAGTAATAGTAAAGAAAAAATCAACAACAATAACAACAACAACAACAACAACAACAACAACAACAATAATAATAATAATAATAATAATTTCTCTTATATATAAATGAAAATAGTAAAAAAAAAAGAAGGTAATAATAGTAATAATAATAATAATAATTAATTATAAATAATAATAATAATAAAAATAATAATAATAATAAAAGACAAATTAGTGGTACACCAATCTATAATAGAAATAACAATAATAATAGTATAATGATAATAATAATAGTAGTAATAGTAATAGTAAAAAAATAACAATAGTAATAATACTAATAATAATAATAGTAAAGAAAAAATGAATAATAATAATAATAACAATACACCAATCCATAATAATAATAATAATAATAATAATAGTAGTTGTAGTAGTAGTAGTAGTAATAGTAATAGTAATAATAATAATAATATAATAATAACAGTAATAGTAATAGTAATAATAACAGTAGTAATAGTAATAGTAAAAAAATCAATAATAATAATAATAATAATTTCTCTTATATATAAATGAAAATAGTAAAAAAAAAAAAGGTAATAATAGTAATAATAATAATTAATAATAATAATAATAATAATAATAATAATAATAAATTATAAATTAGTGGTACACCAATCCATAATAGAAATAATAATAATAATATAATGATAATAATAATAGTAGTAATAGTAATAGTAAAAAAATTAATAATAGTAATAATACTAAGAATAATAATAGTAAAGAAAAAATGAATAATAATAATAACAATACACCAATCCATAATAATAATAATAATAATAATAATTTCTCTTACTTATAAATGAAGGATTGGTGTAGCCATGAAAAGACAAATTAGTGGTACACCAATCCTTCACTTTTATATATATATAAAATTAATCTTTGTAGTTCCTTTTGCTAGAAAACCCGATTAGGAGGCGCAGTCCAAATTATTTTTATTAAGGTTAAGATTTTCATTCTAAATATATATTTTACTTACTTATAAAGGGTAATAAGTACGCACCTCTTCGATATGCCTGTTTGTGCTGCTTACTTCAACTGCTTCAATTATAATTTTACTATATCACCCCTAATTAATCATTATAAGTCATTTAAGTATAAAATAATTAATAAATTAATAAGATGTCTTATATGAGACCCATTCAAAGTTCACCACTTTAGTCTGACTCGAAAGCTGTCCTCGAATCACTTAATCACTGAGCAGGAGGAGTGAAAGTATGAACGATTCCTGCATTGCATGGGGATACAACATCTAAACACGGTAAGCGGGTTGACCCCAGGGTGTAACTCAGGAATAAAAATAAAGTAATTCCATCAATCCAAAACCAAGTCAAACCAATTCACATAACCATACGTGAATACACACACACACACACACATATATATATATATATACCGGTATAGGGAACAAAATTTAGCATGCACTTTAAGACCTTAACCTAAGTTTTGTAGCTTTACCGTCATAAGTCCACCCGCGAGCTATATGGGTCCTGTGTTACCCCCTGGATGGGACCTAATGCGTGTTAGGTACACGAATCGGAGACATCATAGGTGGCCGAGGATTCCCTTGTACCCTTCACCCTCTATGATACATATATACATATGTGTACTTGAGGGATTCCCTTGTACCCCATAGGTACTTGTTCATCAAGATCAATCCTCATGTTGGCAAACATGAGTTTCTAGTGTCCGTCCTTCGAACTCACACCTTTACGGCTAGCTATCACAACCCCTTTTATTGCTCAATTAAAATATTTAACACATAACCATACCACCAATTTCAGGAGTCAATTATTAAGGCATTATTAAGTGAAAATATCATATTGACATTAACTTTTAAGTAATGTCATTAAGCCAACACTTTAGGGGATTCCCAAGTACCCCTAGGTATAATTATTAAAATAACTTGAGGGATTCCCATATACCCCACAAGGTATTTTTAAAATCTTCCTTAACCATTTAAATATTTATACCATGCATTTGTTTCAAGAAACAAGTCAAGTCAAGTGATAATGAATAAACCAAAATCAATTATGCAAGTGGGTTGAGGTTATTACTAATTTCCATACCAAAAAAATTAATTTGGGAATTCTTTTGTACCCCTATTTCCATCCACCATTACCATGAACCCCAATGCATTTAGCAACCATCAATTTAAGCACAATAGTTTCATAAATATCATGGAAGAGACATTTAGACAATTTATATTAGAAACCCTCAACCTATAGTTCAGAACCCAACATAAATATCAAATGAATAGTACTTTAAATCACATGATTTTACAAAATTGACAATGAGGGAAGAGTAACATGCCTTAAACACTAAGAGATTTGGAGAGAGATCACCCTAGGAAGGCCCAATTGATCAACCTCTTGAAATACCTAAGCTTCTTGACCTTGAGGATTCGGGGGTGATTGAGAAGTTATTTAATGTGTTTCTAAAGGCCAATTATACCCTAAAGAGGTTATAAGATATGGATTTCAAGTTAGGCGAAAGGGGGAAATATCCAGAATTCCCTTAACTTAAAAGTTGAAAAAATGTTTTCTTTGACTACGAGTCAACCCTTGACTCATAGAATTTTCTTACGACTCGTCACCATGAGTCGTAACCAAGAAATTACCACCAAGGAAACCTACACTGTTATCCTTATGAATCAACCAAACAACCCATAATGAGACCCTACGACTCGTAGGGTCTAGTCGTAATCAACATAGAACCCAAATTGAGACTTACACTGGACACCCTATGATTAAACCCAATGACTTATAATATATCCTTATGGATCTTACTAAGCCACTCGTATTAGAGCATCATAAAGTCACAAAATTAATGATTTAGTTACTGTTTATCCCAATGACACGTAATCAGTCCTTACGACTCATACCCCAAAGTCATACCAAGGACAGTAACTCCAACAAAACTCTTTGAACATATTACAACTAGGGTCACCTGACCCGTTAATACACTATACAATCCATAAGATGAGTGTTACCAAGGTGGTCAGCCTAAATCTCAAAGAAATTTCAAGGTCCAAAATCTGAGGTGTTCATTAATAAAGCTGGAAACTAAGGCCTGAATAATATAATCATAAGCATAGCTGAATAACGGAAAATTTGAATGACTAACTTGAAGGCTAAAACTCAAAGTAATACAAGTTAAATTTTCTAAAAATATTTTCATAAAACTAAAACTGAATGACTAAAGTCTGAACAAAACTTAAAAATAATGCTATATTAAAACTCTCTTTAAACTGGCGGCCTCAGCTAATCGTAAATTATTTCAAAACAAATAAGTTTTTTTTGGAGAGTTTATCTTAACCGACATAAACCATGTGAGCAACATGGAGTTCAATGTCTTGCACACATTGAGAAGAGTCGTCCTACACCTTGTCCAGGTGTAAGATGAAACATAACTTATGGATCCAACTCTTAGCTCGAAGGCAAACCTACAGTTGAAACATAGTTGTAGGGAATGTGACCACGACTTATACCCAACTTGGTGCTAAATAATCCTTCTAAAACATACTAGCTTATCATAATATAGTCTTAAAAACTCTTTCTAATAAGCATGCTTGACTTAACAAATGGTATCAAGGGTGTGTGTTTGTGTGTATGTGTGTGTGTATGTGTATATATATATATATAAGTGTTGGATCTATTTTTCTTTAACTTTTCTTAACTTTAAATTTTTAATATGTGATTAACTTCTTAATACTTTTTATAAGGAATTATATATCATAACGATCTTTTGTACATTTTTCATGAACATATACTTGAAAAATTTAAATCAAAATATATGGAAATCATGAACAAACTGACAAGTCATGAAATAGGTATCTCTATAACTTTAAGGAAATTCATAACGTTTGCCTGAAAATTCAATGGACATGTAGCGAGAACCAAATCAAGGGAAGGCTCTAAACTCATAGAGTTCTTACTAAACATCATAGGACATACAAAGAATATGATCAAGAAACTAAGAATTCAATGAACTCTCACTGATTGGGGTCTAAATAGGGTAAAATAATTAGACTAAGAGGTTATTTATAGTATAAAGATTATAATGCCCCTTATATTAATTAAAAGCTAGAAATTTTTGTAGGTGTTATAATATTTCCCTCTTGGGATCATTCATTCTCAAATTATGACTATGGACCTTCTTAAAGCTCAACAAAGAAGGAGTATATGGTGCAACATTTGATGTATACAAAGATATCATGTAACTTCACTTTGGAACTCCTTCATGACTTATGTATACAATGATATCATGAGAAACCTCATGTACAGAATGCAAAGAAGACCTATATGCATGCACTCTAAGATATGGGTTTTGAGTAAACATGGGATAAAATATGAGGCCATGGAATAAGAATGGACTGCTCTTATCTTAAGTGACACATCCATCAACCTTTAAGTTTATAAGCATTTATCCACTACACTCCTCCCTTCGAACACTATACGTCATCACTTATAAATCATAACTCTCATTAATACACTCAAAACTAAAAGAGTCTAATTCTAACTACATGCATCTCCACGTTCAGGCCTACCTCAAAACTTCCATCCCTAGGTTCTCTATTCCTTCTTCCTACTTTACTATCCCACGAGCTCCCATCAAGGATTTTCTACTCTCATAATTTAATAGACTACATGCACTTTATATGTTATTCAGGCCTATTATGAAAATCATTTCATGGACATCAACATAGAGTCAAACCTTAAAACCCCTTCTAACTATTACACATAAAAATAACCCCTTCTCACTCTTTCTATGCACTTATATCGTTAAATGGAAAAAGTGCCCCACTTTCATCTCTCTCTTAGTGCAACAGCTAGTACGTTGGACATGTGCCCCTATTCTTAAATCTAATCTATAATCATAATATCCCATATGTCAGGGTATAACTATCATAATAATGCATAAACTCTCTCTAAAAATTACACCTAAAGATAATTTAGTTCTTGCCAAGACTCTTATTTGATATCATTCTTAACTTCCTTCTTACCTCTAAGATTCCTACTAAGGGATTAACACTCTTGTTGTCTTACCAGAAACATACTCCCAATATTCTTGCCACCAATATAATAGATTAAATCTTATTCTAAGAGTCTCAACACTACTCATCTGCAATCCAGCCTACTATAACTCTTAAGAACTCAATGTAGCACACATTAGCTTCCTCCACACTTAGCAACTCAATGTTAATAATTAGGCATACATAACACTTACAAACTTAAGCACCCCTCTTTCATTATAAACCTAACACTCCTCTCGCTTAGCCATAATTTTCTACTACAACTCTAGTGCATATTTAAATCAAGCTTACATGCTCTCACTTCTTATAAACTATCAACTTAAGCTCTTTCACATGCCACATCAAGCCAACTAGATGTACTTTCATAAAGTCTTCAATATTGCCCCCAAACAAATACTATTTCTACCTCGGTGCTCTGTCACAATTCAAACTTAGAATCTAACACTCAACTTAAATGGTTGAACAACCTCTCATATACCTTACTTGCTTACAAATACTAGATGAGAATCAGGAAACACTAGTTTTCTACAACCTCATGGTAATTAATCGATCTAAATCTGACAGTCTATAAGCATAAATTTCTTTCAGTCACTCTACTAATCATTCAATCATTTGTCTAAACTAACTTAATAACTCATAAATACCAAAAGGTTCTTTTTCCCTTCAAAGTCACCAGGTTCAATCTAGCTCTATTAGAACCTATACTTGATCTATACGAACACAACGACAAGATCTAAAACACTATAACCAATAACTCCTCCTCTAAATACTACCATGAAATCGTTACCACACTTATTACACTTTAGACAATACCTAGGAACATAACACCTAATAACTGCCTATCTTTTGGGTTACTTTATTATAAAAAAATTTGGATGCATACGTTTTCCCATATTAAGGTTGTTATGTTAACTAAGGCTGAGTGAAGAGTCTAAATACTCATCCTATTTGGTATTAAATGCATGATTCATAAGAACAAGGGTCAAATCTCTTTAATCAGTAGATGTAAAAGCACTAATGGACTCTTATTAAGCCCTTATGCAGTCTCTTAACTTTCTATTGGCTTTTTTTTTTTTTAAGGAAAACACCTTGATAAGAGTATGAGCTCTACTAATTCTACCACCTAAAAGATGAGACATAGTTGGATGAACATGGAGCAATGCATGAACTTGTACAAGTTTCATAAGGGGTAGCTTTAGTGCACGATCTAAGGTTAGAAAGAATGAGGAGCTTTTCTTAGATGTATGTAGTCCCTTATTTGTAGAAGTGGAGACTTCACAACCATAAATAAGATCCTACTAACATGACTTCACAACCATAAATAAGATCCTACTACACTTGAACTTTGTGCTATGATTCCAAGTTTATCACGCCTCAAGCCTATACCCTGGAGGTGATACGATACTTGGAACCATGATGGCCCAAGATAACCCTTGGCCTGACATAAAAGATAAAACCTGAATCGAAAAGTAAATCAAAAGCTGAGACATAGGCTACACTTTTATAAACAAATAATGAAATAATTCCATGACTGAGAAATAAATTATTTGAAGTCTAGGTATAACTGTCTAACTGTCTACGATGCCTTTACTAATACTGATTTACTAGGACAAGCCCCCAAGAAAACTCTAAAAACAAAAAGGGACTAAAATAGAATGAGAACTCATAATAGATTGCCCTTGAAGGATGAGGACCTGCCAAAAACTAACTTGAATCTGCTTGCACTTGCTATCCAGGAAACTATGAGAAATACCTGGATTTACTTTATGAAATAATTTAACACAAGAAGTAAGCATCAGTACGTTGAATATACTGGCATGTAAAGCAGTAAAGTAAACCAATTTTAATATCTAAGACTAATAAAGCTGAAAACTGAGACAAGAATAATATAATCATAAATAGAGATGAATAACTAAAAATGTGAATGACTAACTTGAAGGATAAAACTCAAAGTAATACAAGTAAAATATTCTAAAAACATGTTCATAAAACTAAAACTTAATGACTAAAGTCTGAACAAAGCTTAAAAATATGCCCCATTAAACTCTCTTTAAATTGGTGGCCTTGGCCAATCATAGATTATTTTAAATAAATAAGTTTTTCTTTGGGGAAGTTTCTCTTAACCGACATAAACCATGTGAGCAACATGGCGTCCAATGTCTTGCCCACATTGAGAAGAGCCAACACCTTGTCAGGGTGTAAGATGAAACATAACTTATGGATACAACTCTTAACCTGAAGGCAAACCTGCAGTGGCAACGTATTTATAGAGCTTATGACCTCAAACTCATACCTTACTCGATGCTAAATAATCCTTCCAAAACATACTAGCTACTTATAATACAGTCTTAATTTTTTTTTTAAATCATGCTTCACTTAAAATATCATATGAATATATATATATGTGTGTGTGTGTGCACGTGAACGCGCACGCGCCTTGGCTCTAATTTTCTTTAACTTTTCTTAACTTCAACTTTTTGAGATATAATAAACTTTTTAATTCTTTTTATAAGGCATGATGTATCATGAAGATCCTTTGCTAAATTTTCATGAACATATACTTGAAAATTATAAACCAAAATGTATGAAAATCATGATAATCTAACAAGTCATGAAATGAGTTCCTCAATAACTTTAAGAAAATTTTTAAACATTGATGAAAATTCAATTGACATGTAACGGGAATCAAATCAAGAAAAAACTATAAGCTCATAGAGTTCTTACTAAAAATCATAGGATGTTCAAAGAATATGATAAAGAAATTAAGAATTTCAATTCCTAAAAAATCTAACATAATTCATGGATTAAACTAACAATATAACTTGGGTTGTGTGGAGAACAGGTTCCGACACAAAAGGAATAGCTTTACATGTCTGAGGAATCGAGAAACATAAATAAGATTTGACTGAATCTTTCTTGGCAATCCTAAGCTTTATTTTTTCTTGAAAATTTAACCTTATGATTTGGGAGAGAAGAAAAGGAAATAACTTAAGAAATTCTCATTGATTTAGGGCTTAATAGGGTTAAAATATTCAGAATACGAAGTTATTTGGGGTATAAAGATCTTAATGCCCCTTATATTAATTAAAGCTGAAAAATTTCCTCAGGGTGTTACAACAAGTCGGAAGTGGGACATATTGAACTTCATTCAAATAACTTTTCTAAATTTATTCTTAGAAGATAACATGTATTTTGAGTCATCTAAACTAGTGGAGGAATTCATAGATGAGGAACAAGAATCCTACATTCTTAAACTTGCATAAAAAAAAATTAATAAAAAAACATGCTTCACTTCAAAGCCAAGTGGCTCTACATTCACCATCCATTACTTGGTTTCTTCATATTTTTACCACCACTTTATGAGTGAAGTTAAAATATAAATGTGTAATTGGGATTAAAATTATGATCCTCAAGGGGGAGGAAAAAGTTGATGGCTCATTCTGCGACATTAAATTAGGTGCTTAAGTGAGGTAACCCAATGTTTAGTAAGTATTTTTTCTTGTTAGCATCCTCTTTGTTTTTGTTAATTTTTTTTTTGTGTACAGGTTGAGAAAAAGTCTGATGTACCCAAAATTTGAGCTACGAATCATGGGAAAGACAAGTCGTGGGGGTTCTATGGACCCCTTGATGGAAAAAGTTAGAAATTGACATGATTCTAGCTATGCCTAGAGGCCTCGGGTAGTTTTTTTATTATTCATTCTTAAATTGTACATTGGGGGACAAATTGTGATTTTAATGTGGGGTGGGGAATCTTCCAATTTATGTTTAGAGTGAAGTGTGTTAGAGGAGTCTTTTGGTTATTTGCTTATCTTTTGGTTAATTACTTATGTTGTTGAAAACTTTAAAAATACAAAAAGATTCTTTTTAATGGTTTTTAGATTTATTTTCTTTTTGTTTTATAGAAGCACATTAAACCCTTGATTTTTCTTTTCAATCTTTCTCCAAGGGGGCCTTTTGAACTGACTATCCTTTTTAATATTTTTGAAGTAATTTAAAATTTTTTAGGCACAATTTAGAGACTTTTTCTAATGATGGATGGATGACGACCATCTTGAGAAAAAATGAATCATTAAAATTTAATAAGTATAACCCTTTTATTGGTTGGATAATAATTGCTCTTGTTAGGATGCATAACTATATGATGCAAGTGTTCTTTATTGAGCAGTATGTTAAGGATTGAAGGAATACTTTTTGAGACACCAAGGATCATTTGTTTGACTCTTTTATTATTTTAGCTTAAATTTGAATTCTTTTGATTGCATGATTGAAGTCTATAGGGATCCTTCTTGATTTGAACATGCGTTATGTGTGTGAGATTTTTACTATATTCCATGTTCTCATATTGATTTCTAAAACTCGTCTAATGTGTTTACAAAGTGAAATAAAGAATATTGAATTTAGGACATGATATAAGCATTTTTTCGATAGCCATGTTTTGTACAATATTTTGTACCAATAATGCATGATCTTATCATCCTTGTTGAGCCTTTCGACTATTATTTGGTATTCTCATAGGTAGCTTATTCCTTTTCCTATAGACTATTTGTGCAAAAACTCCTAAGTATGTTAAATGCAAGTTTAAGATGTTAAGAATTATAAAACTGAAAAAGCAATAATTGATGTTGAAACTCCAAAGTAATAACTATGGGTGTGTTTAAAAAGTTTATGTGTTGTTGATGGGGAGCAGTGTAATATAAAAACTGATAAAAAGAAGTTAATCATATGTTGGTAGCAAATACACCCTGCTAAATATGTGTAAGCTAGCTTAAAGAGATGAAGCAACAAAAAAAGAGTCTTGAAGATAAAACCCGTGAAGAATAAGTTTTTTGAAAATGAGCTTAATCAAAGTGTGATATATTAAAACGCTTGGGAATGTTATTCACTATTACTGGCTACAATAATTTCGATTGGTTCCTTAGCCTATATTATAACCCTTAATATCCTACTTGATGTTGAAATTTTATATAATTATATTTGTATAGTACTACACTAAGGGAAAGATTATGCTTCATCTTATGTTATACATGAGTTCTTTGTAAGAGTGAGCGTGTTCTATTCTTACACACATTCTTGTGTTAAATTATATATTTATGAGTGATTATGGGTAGTTATTTTGTTATGGATCATGTTTAATGAAGAACAGGTGACTTATATGATATTTTTATTGAGTAATATGCACAAGTTTTCTACTTTTGTAGAGTCAATTCTTGAGACTATTAGGTTTTATGTAGTCATTCATGCATTTAAATATGATAATGTGACATGCTTGTTTTAAAAATTTTCATCTATGTTAGTCTTTGTAGTTCTAGGTTGAGTGACTTGTTCAATTAGTGATGTTAGAGTCTACTTTTATGAATATGAAGGAAATGAGTTGTCCGAGGACGAACAAGGCTTTAAGTGTGGGGCCGTGATAATAGTTTCATCTATACACTTATTTGCTTCTACCTATATTGAATCTTTGTTTTGGAATAACATTGTGTATTTGTGTGCATATATAGTCGTATTTATGTAATTATATTTTAATACTCATGTTTAGGTGGTTTATATTATAATCAAATCAATACAAGAGTCAAAATAGCCATGAAAAGGTTAAATGAGATAACTAGTTAAATCGACCTAAGCTATGTTTGTTCGTGTAGTCTTGATAAGATTTCTCCACTGTATTGTATAATACATGTGATGATCTATTGTAGTAGTCTATTTTAGCTTCTTTAGGTGATAAATGAAGATGCACATGATCCACAATGCTTGAGAAAATAAAAAGAAAGTTATGCATGGACTAAGGGACTAAACTTGGAAAAATTGTGTTGTTTGGCAGCTTTCTCCACACTGCACGCCCTCTACCACGTGTCCAGCTTAGTGACACACAATATTTTAATATTGGCCACTGAATAAAATCCCAGTAAACATACACCATGTGATGTTGAGTGTATTTACGCACTTTGGTGTGGTTATCCTAGCTTATTCAACCTTGTTTAGAGGGAAATTCATGTGCTTTATGTGTTAATAATGATATAAATATGTATCCAAGTGTAAAAGTATGTGCTTAAAAGGTAGAAGTATGTTTTCACATGAGTTTGGGTTCAATTTGGTCATTTAAAGTCTAGACGAGACAACTAGTATTCTTGGTTGAGTTTCTAGTTCATTGTCTTGAATGTTGTGTTATTTTGACCCTTAATTCGGGGTGTCTAATTCTATAGGTTGCTTGGTTAGTTGATTATAATGATACATAAAGGATATGCAAGCTTCAAATTAAGTGGAAACATTATAAAAGGGCTTTAAGTAGATCAATGAAAGCACAAGACACAACGTGATGAAAATAGGACACCTCAGAATCAAGACCGAATTGCGGTGGATGATAAAATGGTAAATGTTGAGTTCCAAAAGCTCAATGCAATAACACCGCATCACGGTGAGAGGTGAGTCTTGAAGTGTCATATTCTAGAAGCTTGTTCCGATAAGGATGCATCTCGGGGCTAATAATGATGAGCTCAAACCGCATCGTGGTGAGATGCAAAAGTGGGAAATTTTGACCCAGCAATAAAAGGAACACGTGAAATCAATTAAAACACTTTTTATTTCTTAGGACTAGAGAGGAGGTGGCTTCACATGGAAGTTAGGTTTTATTATTCTTTGTTTTAGCTTTTCAGTTGATTTGATCATGTATTCACATACTTGGATGATGATTATGTCAATTTATGGCTAAACGCCCCCTTTCCGGGGTTAAGGACAAAGAACATGTTTGCTAATGTTATGAATTGAATTCATTTTGATTGATTATCTTATTTGGTGGTTTGTTCATCCATGTGTTAATTATTTTAAGAATTGGACACCCTTAGAATTCATATATTGTTGACCTTTCGATCTCGGGAGAGGGAATAGGAGTATAGAACATGGGGATGAATAAAGTAAGGTTCATATTTTTTTATGAAATAAAGAATATGAATTAACATCTAGGATAGGAGTGTACTGAGAATATTTTCTTGGTTCACATGTAGGATGATAGCTTTAAGCACTTAATTAGATTATTACATCCCCACTCAAATATGTAGTTGTAATATCAAAGTTAGGCAGACGATTAGAGGTCAGGAGACCACGATCATACAATAAACCTTGCGAATCAACAACCAAGATAAGTAATCTAGCGAATAAAGTTCAATAGCGTAGTATGACTGTTCGAAGCACCTTAAACCTGGGCTTTCCTTCATTGATTGTCTCAGGTCTTTACTTCACGAACTATTTACTTTAATTCTAGAAATAAACTGCAAACTCGTTTGGTTACTTTTTCACCAATTTAATCTTAATCGTAGAATTGAGATTTGATAGTTGTTTAACATAAGTCCCTGTGGGATCGATATTCAGATTTTTTTAGGGCCACTATATTACTTGGTAGACCACGTACACTTGTGTGTGTGCTTGGGCTCTGTAAAGTTTTTGACGCCGTTGCCGGGGACTTGTAATTTGGAAACTATTGTATATTTGTAGGAAATAAGTTTTTTGCCTAGTAAGCTAGCAAGGGATAGGAAATTGGTTGAACTAAGTACCTAACATGAGAAACACTTTCATCAATGAAGGATAGAAGCAATCCTTCTTCCACGAATTCCAAAAATAGAAGAAGATCAAAACCATCCTTCTCTTATGGCTGAAGAACAAGTAGCCCCCAGGACAGTTCAAGAAATGGCAATCCCACTTCTGATAAATTTGACCTCTCCTTTTCACAAATTGACTACTGGAGATAATTTTGAGCTCAGATAGAATATGGTGCAACTTTTGATCAGCAGTGGACAGTTCACTGGACTTTTAGATGAAGATCCACAAGTCCACCTACAAAACTTTCTGAAGATCAATGACACATTTATCTATATGGGCGTGTCAACTAATTTTGTGAGGCTAACACTATTACCCTTCTTACTATTGGGGGAAATAAAGAAGTGGTTGAATGCTGAACCGACAAATTCAATCACAACATGGAATGACTTAGACCAGAAGTTCCTCCTCTGATTCTTCCCATCTGGTAAGACTATGAGACTTTGTAGTGAGATTGTGTGCTTCAAATAGAAGCCAAAAGAGAATCTATATCATGCATGGGAGCAGTTCAAGGCATTTCTTACGGACTGTCCATATTATCAATAGTCCAATGAGGTATTAGCTCATACTTTTGTTGAGGAACTTGACCACAACAAAAAATTTTCTAGATTCAAATGCAGGCTATCAAGCTTTAGAAGTAACGCATGATGAGCTATATACATTGTTGAACCATATTGCTCAAGGGAATCCCTAGTGACATTCAAACTTAAGGAATGCTATAAAAAAGATTGTAGGTGTATTGGAGGTGGACCAATTTATCTCTATATCTGTGCAGATTTTGGCACTGCAAAATCAGATAAGCAATATGAAGTTGGGAGTCACACAACTTGCAGCCACAGTTAATCCAATTCAACAAACTATAGGTTGGTGTAAAGTTTGTAGTAACAGTAGCCATTCTGTAGTTATGTGTGCTATAAATATTGAGTCCATGATGTATATGGGCAATGCTCAAAGGCAGAATTATAGGAACCCCTATAATCTAATGTGTCAAACTCAACTATTAAATCAACCATGGAATGCGCAACAACAACAGTTTTAGCAACCATAAGTTCAAGGGCATCAAGACACAAGAAATATGAAACAGATACTAAAACAACTTATAGCTGGTCAAACACAATTAGCAGCATATAAAAAGAGTCAGTGGGAAAACATGAAAACTCAGTAGGCAACTATAAGGAATTTGGAGTTACACTTGAGATAACTATAATAGGCAATAAATACCATGCCTCAAGGTTTTTTTCCAAGTGATACTAAACCTCCTAAACAATTCATTAAAATCACGTTGAGGAGTGGTAAAGAGCTTAATAAAGAACTTCTTTAGAAAACTAAGGAGGGAGATGCTGATTTGGTGCCTAAATAGGTAAATGGCAAAGTTGCTAAAAATTTGAGAAAGTGTGGGTACTCGAAAGAAATATTTGTTGAAGAAGTGAAGAATATCCAACCACTACCTTTCCCATAAAAGAATATAAAGGAAAAGGAGGATGCATGCTTCAAGAAGTTCTTTGACATTTTTAAAGAGCTTCACATTAATTTACCTCTTTTAGATGTTTTAAAGGGAATGCACAAGTATGCTAAGTACTTAAGGAACATGGTTGCTAATAAATTTAAGATGCAGGATGCTGAGATAGTAGCACTCACTGAGAAGTGTAGCTTTGTGTTGACTCAAAAGATGCCAAAAAAGCACAAGGACCCTGGGAAGTTCACTCTTCCATTCAAATTGGCAACAACGAGGTATTCCATATACTTAGTTATTTAGGGGAAAGAATAAACTTTATGCCTCTCTCTTTGTGCTTGGGACAACCTAGAACGAGTTCTGTGCTACTGTAACTGGCAAACGGGACCATAGCCCATCCCAAAGTAGTCATAGAGGATGTTCTCATAAAGGTTGGTAAATTTATTATTCCTTCTAACTTTATTATTTTAGTTTTTTAGGCATATAAAAGAGTACCAGTCATCTTGGGACGTCCATTCTTAGTGATGGGAGGATCTTTGATTGATGTGAGAGAGGGCACACTCACAATGAGATTAGATGATGAAGAGGCAATTTTTAAAGTTTACAAACTGCTTAACACACTATCCTACTATAAATATTTATGCATGATTACTATGATTAAAGGGGATAAGTATGGGGTGGTGGACCCTGTTCTATGAAAAAAACTCTCTGAACTTCCTCATTGAGCATCCCAAGCCACAACCATCTAAGCCCGACATGATATAGATTGATAAGACTAAAAAGGCTAATGTTGAAAAAGTTGTTGACCTTGAGAGTTCACACTCAAGAGGTCAGAAACGAATGAGAAGATGGCCTCCAAGTGTGAGGAAAATGATGAAGAAATTTGGATGAGTCGTAGTTCGGTCATGCCGTGATACTAAATCAAGCGCTTCTTGGGAGGCAACCCAAGTTAAAGTAGGCATGTTTTGTTTTTTTGTTTTTAGTATTTACTTCACTAGTTTTTGTTTTTATTGAGTAACGGGTTGATGGGATGTCTGAGTATCATAAATTTGAGCTAAGGAGCATGGCGAAGACTAAGTATGGGGTCCCCGAACCCCTTGATATATAAAGATACTACTAGCTAGGCCTAGAGGCCTCAGGGAGTATTTCTATCTATACTTTTAAAGTATACTTTAGGGACAAAGTAGATTTTTACGTAAGGGGTGGGGAAATTCCTATTTTTAGGGTAATTTTAATTTTTTTTGTTAAGAATAAATGTGAGATGTTCTTCTTGGCACTATATTTGACTGGATGATGTAAGTATTTTGGTTGTAAATGCATGTTGATTGTGTTAATGGCTACTTTTTAGACACCCAGGCTTTAGTTTATGACTCTTGTACTTGTGGGCTTAATGTTGAATTCATGTGATTGTTTAGTTGAGAGTCTATGATAATCCTACGAGAATCAAACATGTGCCATATGCGTATGAGGTATTTGTATATTTCTTGTGTCATATGATGTCCAGAACTTGCCTGGCATGTATGCAAAGCGAAATAAAGAATATAGGTTTAGGAGATGATATAGGAATTTCTTTGATAGCCATATTTCATACCCTCTTTTGACCTACCCCTGTGCATAATCCTAGTAAGCCCTATTGAGCCTTTAGTATTTTCTTTTGTAGCCTCATATGTAGCTTAATCACCTTTCTTGATAGGCCTTAATTTGATCCAAAAGCTCCTAAGCGCTTTAGTGTAAATTAATTGAGTAAGGAGTTTGAAATTTAGGAAGAAAAAGGTGAAATTGAAGCCCCTAAGTGTTAGCCATTGGTGTTCAAAAAGGGATATCTGTCGTGGTGGTGAGTTAAATAATAAAAAGAATAAAAATTTGTTCCAATTGAATAAGTTATGCATAAAATATTCCCACCATAATGTATGTGAATGGGATTAATGATATGGGGCAAAATAGAAGATATGTTAGATGAAAGTGGCGTAAATGGGTTTTTAGAGATTGGTCTCAATTGTAAAAATTGATGTACTAAAGTGCTTAGGGAAGATATTCACTATTATTGTCTGAAATAGTTTCTACCCGTCCCTTAGCCTACATTACAATCATTAAAGACCTATTTAATCCTAAGCTTCATCATTCTGATATTAGTGGAGTACTACACTAAGGGAAAGCCTATGGTTCATCATGTGTAACTTGTAAATTCCTTGTGAGAGTGAGCGTAACTTGATTCTTGTACCCATTATTTTATAAAGTGCATTAATGTGAGTGAGTATGGGTAACTCTTTTATTGTGAGGGCACATGTTTAAGGAATGTTGGTGATTTGTATGATGTTTCTTATTGAGCAATATGCATGAGTTTTCCAACTTGGTGAGTCAATTATTAAGGCTAAGATGCTTTCAAGTAGTGTTCTTGAACTCTCAATTATGTACATAACATGATCAGTGTAGTAACTTGTATTCTTTGTAGTCATTGTAGTGCTAACTTAAATGTCTTGCATATAGTAGAAGTGTAGAGGAACAAAATTTCCCCTAGTGAAATTGATATCCTCGTGGTGTATATATCGATGTTAGCTTGTGTTCCATCATTGTCTTCTCAAATAATCAAGTGCCACATGATGAGGGAAGACATCAAGGAGTATAACATCAACGGGATGGGGTGTAGTGCTAGCCTCATATCGATAAATATCATTCAAAATAATTTCAAGAATGAGAAGAACAAGGTTTTTACTTATGGTAACATCTGAGTCCTTGACTCCAAATTGGTACATTGGGAATGATAGATCAATGATTCTTTCTAATTTTTTGTTTACGTCAGGGGGTTGTGCAATTTTATTGACAAACAAATTGTCTTGGAAAGACAAAGCCATGTTAAAGTTGAAGCAACTAGTTGTTATTTTATGGTGTTTTCGGGTACAAGAATCTGTATTTAGGCACAACAACTTCAACACTAGTCCAAGTTTAAAATAAGAACACTATGAAGTACAAAAACACCTTCAACATAAGATTAAAGTGATTTTTCAACAAAGGTTATTTTATTTTTTCAGAAATTAAGATGAAACAAAAATATAAAGACAAGTCCCCCAACTTCACGAAGTGTCCTTAAGGAATAATTCCCCTTACTATACCCGAGGTTTTGGAATCTTCCTCCCAGGAGAAAATGAATTTCAATCTAACTATACTGGTACCTCAAATAATTGGATTCGTTGAACTCACTCAATGATTTGATTGATCACAAAGAATGTTTTGAAGATAAGAAGAGTTTTTATTTCAGATTTTTTTTCATTCATTTCTAAACCTGTAGATGAAACTAGATTTATATATCCATCAGATGCCTCTACTGAAAGGTGACAATGGTTAACTTAAAAGGTGTATCCTTTGGAAGAGTGATGTCTATTCATTCAAAATATTGTGTCTTTTTTTGAATAGACACAACTATCAGAACAGTCACAACTTTTACAAAACAATCTCTTTTGCTCAAATGTTGTGTCCGTCCATTTTCCATTCACACCAATTAAACCCAACAATCCCCCACATGAATGGGGAATTGCTATTCTTTGTAAAACTTTATGGACAAGTATATGATCATCAAGTAAAGACTGGTTGCATTTGGATAAGTGGGTTTCCCTTTGAACTTTCTGTAGTGAGCATGCATCAGATGCATTCGGTTAATCGGTAGATTTGATATCTTTGAACCGTCAAGCATTAATGTACACCTAGACAACACATGTCACACAACCAGCCTTTTACCATTTATGGTTCTCACGGTTTTGTTCTTTTCATCCGTGAACACATCCCGGTTTTATGAATGCTTAGAGAATAGGACTTTACTAACATTCTCCTTGAAGCGGCTTTCACTTCTCCCTCACATAGGTGATTTCTATATGTTCAATCCTATAAATTAAACTATTTGGTCAAACCTGCCAAATTTAGATAATCATTAAAAGACTTTTCACCTTAAGTCTTATCCTTGTTTACTAAACATTGTCTACAACATGAGAATGGGTTGGGTAATTAACAATGTTAAACCTGTCAGACATAACTTTGTTTGATATCCTTGAACCTAGATCTTGGGATATCCAGTCTATTAGGTAGAGTTACTGCCATGCTAACTTGTCCTAGGCCTTAAACCCATTCCCTTAGATGTCCTTTCCACTCCTTCTCTAGATAGGCCTTTCGTAAGTGGATCCGACATACTATCCTTCGAATTCACATAGTAAATAGTGATAATTCCACTAGAGTAAAGTTCCCTATCGGTATTATGTCTCCGTCGTATGTGACAAGATTTATCATTATATATCATGCTCCCTGCCCTACCTATTGCCGCTTAGCTATCACAGTGTATACAAACTGGTGCCATTGGTTTGGGTAAATAAGGAATATCTTCCAAGAAATTTTGGAGCCATTCTACTTCTTCACCGACTTTATCCAATACAATAAATTTAGATTCCATTATAGATCGAGCAATACAAGTCTGTTTGGATGATTTTCAAGAGAATGCTCCTTCACCGATAGTAAATGCATATCCACTTGTGGATTTTACTTCGTTCAATCCGGTGATCCAATTTGCATCCCTATATCCTTGGAGTACCGTGAGATATTTATTATAATACAAGGAATAGTCTTGAGTGTATTTAAGATACCTCAAAGCTCTTTTCATTGCCATCCAATGAGTTTGTTGGGATTAATCGTTTACCGACTTAATTTACTAATAGCACATGCTATGTCTGGTTGTGTACAGTTGATTATATACATTAAACATCCCAATATTCTTGCGTTCTCTAATTGTGAGTCACTTTCACTTTCATTCTTTCGAAGTGCAAATCTCACATCCAAAGGAGTCTTGGCAATAACGAATTCCATATACTTGAATTTGTCAAGTACCTTTTCGATATAATGAGATTGTGACAATGCCAACCCTTGTGGAGTTCTATGGATTCTTATACCAAAGATCCTATCCACAACTCCAAGGTCTTTCATATCGAACTTGATTTCAAGCATTTGTTTTGTTGAATTTATGTCTAAAATGTCTCTACTGATGATCAACATATCATCAACATATAAACAAACAATGACTTGGTGATTCGGAGTGTCTTTAATTTAAACACATTTATCATGTTCATTTATCTTGAACCCGTTTGCCAAAATGGTTTGGTCAAACTTTGCATGCCATTATTTAGGTGCTTGCTTTAGTCCATACAATGACTTAATAAGTTTACACACCTTATTCTCCTTTCCTGGAACCAGAAAACCCTCAAGTTGTTCTATGTAAATTTCTTCCTCTAATTCTCTATTTAGGAATGCGGTTTTTACATCCATTTGATGGATTTCAAGACCATATACTTCCGCCAAGACAATTAACATTCGAATTGATGTTACTCTTGTTACGGGAGAGTATGTATCAAAGTAATCAATGCCTTCTTTTTGCTTGAAGACTTTTACTACAAGTCTTACCTTGTACTTGTCAATTCTACCATCTGCTTTCATTTTCCTTTTGAAGATCCATTTAGAACCTAAATGTTTATTTCCTGGATAAAGGTCAACCAATTCCCACATATAGTTTCTTAAGATTGAATCAATCTTACTATTGATTGCCTTTTTCTAAAAGGATGAGTCTGACGACGACATCGCTTCTTTAAATGTTTGAGGCTCATTTTCTAAGAGAAATGTTACAAAATTTGATCCAAATGTAGTAGAAGTTCTTTGATGTGTACTACGTCTTGGATTCTCTTTATTATGTATGTTCTCACTTGGTTCATCTCAAGTTCAGTTAGACCCTCCACTAGACTGTTCATGTCTAGTTTTATACGGGTAAATGTTTTCAAAGTATTCAGCATTATCTAATTCAATTACCATAATTTTATTTATATCCAGATGTTCTGATTTATGAACTAAAAACCGACATGCTTTACTGCTTTTAGCATATCCTATGAACACGCAGTTCACAGTCTTAGGTCCTATCTTTACCTCTTAGGCATAAGAACTTGGACCTTTGCTAGATACCCCCACACTTTAAAATATTTCAAGTTGGGTTTTCTTTCTTTCTATTTTTCATAAGGAGTTGATTGTGTCTTACTATGGGGAACTCTATTGAGTATACTATTAGCTATAAGGATAGCCTCGCCCCATAAGTTTTACGGTAAACTGGAACATATAAAAAAGGGATTCATCATTTCCTTCAAAGTTTGGTTTTTCCTTTACGTAATTCCGTTAGATTGAGGTGAATATGGGGTTGTAGTTTGATGAAAAATTCCATTCTCTACACATATTTCAGCAAAGGGAGATTCATATTCTTCGTCCCTATCACTTTTTATCATTTTTATCTTTTTCTCTAACTGATTTTCTACTTAAGTTTTGTATTCCCTAAACGCATCTATGCTTCATCCTTACTATTTAGCAAGTAGACATAACAATATCTAGTGCAATCGTCAATAAAAGTTATGAAATACTTTTTCCCACTATGTGATGGTGTTTACTTCATATCACAAATGCCAGTGTGTACTAAGTCTAAAGGATTGGAATTCCTTTCAACGGACTTAAAGGATGCTTTGCATACTTTGATTCCTCACACGTTTGACACTTTGATTTATTGCACTCAAAGTGTGGCAAAACTTCTATGTTAATAAATTTTCGTAATGTTTTGTAATTAACATGGCCTAAATATTTCTGTCATAAATTATAAGACTCAAGCAAGTAAGAAGAATTTGAACTTTTATTTATTTCAAAATTTATTACATTTATCTTACAAAGGCCCTCGGTGAGATAGCCTTTTCCTACATACACTTCTCCTTTGGTAATTATAATTTTTCCAGAACCGGCTACACAATTGAATCCATTCTTGTCTAGAAGTGAAAAAGAAATCAAGTTCCTACATAATTTCAAAATGTACAAGGCATTGTTAAGTGTCAAGACCTTTCCTGAAGTCATTTTCAAGCCCACTTTTCCTGTTCCTTCTACCTAAGTCATAGCGGAGTTAGCCATGTAGATTATTTCTTCCACTTGAGTTAGAGTGAATGACGAAAACAACTCTTTATTGGCACAAACATGGCGGGTGACACCAAAATCCATCCACCACTCGTGAGGATTCCCCACCAAGTTGCATTCTGAAAACATAGCACACAAATCATCATATTCTTTGTTGGACTCAATCATATCTGCTTGGTCCTTTTTCTTGCCTTTCTTAGAGGCATGACAATCCGTGGACTTATGGCCAATCTTACCACAGTTGAAGCACTTTCCCTTGAATTTCTTCTTGGGTTGATGGCTTCCTTGTTCAGCTTTTTTCCTTTTCTTAGAATTGTTTTGGTCATCTTCTACAATATGTGCTCCATTAATTGTAGAATTCCCTTTTGACCTTCTTGCGGCAGCCTTATTATCCTCTTCAATACGTAGCCGAAAAATAAGATCTTCGACAGTTATCTCCTTGCATTTGTTCTTCAAGTAGTTTTTGAAGTCTTTCCACATAGGTGGTAGTTTCTCAATGATCGCTTCTACTTGAAATGCTTCATTCACAATCAAACCTACAAAATAGTTTATATGAGTACTAAGAACATTTTCAATTTGTTCAACTAAGACATTTTTCAAAGATATACCTTCTGATAGGAGATCGTGAATGATTACTTATAATTCCTACACTTGAGAGACAACCGATTTGCTATCTATCATTTTAAAGTTTAAGAACCTTGCAATAAAGAATTTCTTAATTCCTACATCCTCTGTCTTGTATTTTCGTTCTAGTTCCTCCCCACAATTCCTTCGATGTCTTAGTTCTACTGTAAATATTGTAGAGATCGTCTTGGAGACCACTCAATATATAATTCCTGCGAAGAAAGTCCGAGTGTTTCCAAGCTTCTACAATCATGAAATGCTCTTTGTCCGCGGTTTCCTTGGGAACCTCAGGAGTATCCTCAGTAGTGAACCTTTGAAGGTATAGAGTGGTGAGGTAAAAGAACATCTTTTGCTGCCATCGCTTAAAGTCAATGCCCGCAAATTTTTCAGGCTTCTCCGCAGGTGCAATTGTTTGCGAAGCATTTGCTCGACTTGTTGAAGCAATGCTAGTTGCCCCCAAAGTCGTAGCCACATCTTGAATTTGACTTTCGTTAGTCATTTTTCCTATCACCACAAGACAATAAAATTTATTACTTTCAGAATACTACTTATAAAGTTAAGCAACTTTAAATTCTTCTTGTTTCTAGTTAATGATGAAGTTTTTATGACTTCCAATCGTCAACCGAATGATCTTTAACTTGTTATGAAGATTTTATGTCTTCGAATCACTAGTTAATTTCAAACGGAGTAGAAATGTTAAAGCTTTAATCTCATAAAACAAGCAATACAGATTCTTAAAAAAAAAATACCTTAAGATTGTTATTTTATGGTGTTTTCGGGTACAAGATTTTGTATTTAGGCACAACAACTTCAACACTAGTTCAAGTTTAAAACAAGAACACTATGAAGTACAAAAACATCCTCATCACAAGATCAAAGTGATCTTTCTAAGAAGTGTGTTTTATTTTTTCAGAAATTAAGATGAAACAGAAATATAAAGCCAAGTCTCTCGACTTCACGGAGTGTCCTTAAGGAATAATTCCCCTCACTATACCCGAGATTTTGGAATCTTCCTCTTAGGATAAAATGACTTTTAATCCAACTATAGTGGTACCTCAAATAATTAAATTTGTCGAACTCACTCAACGATTTGATTGATCACAAAGAAAGTTTTGAAGACAAGAAAAGTTTTTATTTCAGAAAATTTTTCATTCATTTCTAAACCTGTGGATGAAAGTAGGTTTATATAACCATCAGATGCCTCTTCTGAAAGGTGACAATGGTTCACTTAAAAGGTGTATCCTTTGGAAGAATCATGTTTGTTCATTTGAAACATTGTGTCTTTTTCTGAACAAACACAACTATCTGAACAGTCACACCTTTTCCAAAACAATATGTCTTTTGCTCAAAGTTTGTGTCCCATAATTTTCCATTCATACCAATTAAACCCAACACTAGTTAGGTTAAATGATCAGGGTAACATAGGGTTCCATCTTGTTAAAGCACTACCAAAGGCGGCGACATGTGCACTAGTTGATAATTTGAAACAAATTGCACCTTTGATCCTTCCGATTAGGGAATTACTTCAATTTGTAATCGAGTCATTTGTTAAAAAAACGAATTGGGGCTCAACAATAGGAGAACCTAAACCAGTGATCAATTTTAAAATAGGTGTGGATCATATTTGTTTGCATGCTGGAGGAAAAGCAGTGATTGATGGAGTTGGTGCAAGTTTGAACTTGAGCGAGTATGATTTAGAGCTAGCAAGAATGACACTGCATAGATGTGGTAACACCTCAGCAAGTAGCCTTTGGTATGTGTTGGGGTACATGGAGGCTAAATGAAGGCTAACAAAAGGTGACAAAAGTGATAATGATTTAACAGTAATAGTAGTTTATGGGACGTGTTAAGAGATTTGTGTGATGAAAATATTTGGAAAGATTGCATTGATAATTATCCACCAAACACTTTAATGAATCCTCTTTGGAGAAATTTGGATGGCTACTAAATG
>NC_061121.1:210020164-210023030 GCF_002878395.1 Capsicum annuum
AAGTGGACAGTATAGGTAATGAAATAGAAAAACTAAAGACTAATGAAGTTAAAATGAAGTTTGAAGCTATGACTCAGATAACTCAGCAGTGTGCAGAGCTATGTCGATTGAAAGACAATAAATTTCAGAGCTAAAAGGAGACGTTAGGACACTCCATAAAACACATAACGTTTATCAATCTACAACTGCAGGTACAAGCAAAGGAGTTAGTGTACAAAGATATCAAAACATGAATATGAACAAGATATTTGAAAAACCATTTATATCAAAAACACAAAACCTTATTCATACCCTCACAAACTACCACATATCAAGAAAGTTTAAACCAAGATAGAAAAGCCATATAACTCGAGCATACATGGAAAACATCCACAAAATATGGACTTACCTAAACCTCAAACCCAGAGCCACAAATATCCAAGAGCTAAACACAAACTATATAACCAAAAAATTACAAGGTTACAACAAGTTAATCGCACTATCGAAAGCCAACCTAAGCTTAGTTCAAACTTGTTTCAGTTTTGGATTATTAAATACCATATATACCCAAGATGGAGATGAACTAACAACTATACCAGAATTATAAAGAGCGTTCGCCACCTATAAGAAAATAACCAAAGGAAATCTATTTTTTATAAAGTTTTATACTGCACCAGTAGGGATATTATATGACAAAATTAAACCAGTTATACAAGTTGTAAAAATAGGATTAACCAGATATATGATTATATCGGAAGATATTGTTCAATAGCCAGAGATACCTAAAGTTGAGATACCTAATTTTTATGCAAATAAACGAATTATTGAAATATCTTCAATTGTTCAACAATTAGTAAATAACTACCTAAATGGGAACCTAATATGGAGTTACTATTCAAGAGATCATCAAATGATTTATTCAAATTCAAGGGAGCTACGAAAGTCAAATATGGAAGAAGTTAGACAATGGATTTTCACACTACTCAATCCAGAAAAACAACCAACTACAAGAGCTATTAAGAAGGAATTTATTTTAGAATAATTATTAACAAGATATTTAAAAATAATAGGACACAAATATCCAGACCACCTATGCTCAAAATGCAATGGAGAAAATAACGTAACTCCAGAAGTCCAGCTAGAATAAAAGAAAAAAATCAGCCAAGCAGATAAGGACGCCAGCTAAAAGATAAAAATCAACGGAGCAATGGAGAAATAAAAAGACAGAATAAGGCAAGATAGTAAAATTTATGAAAAGAAGAGTTATGGAAGAAAGTGACATGTGAATAGTTTTCTTGACTTTAGATACGTAAGTTATTATAGCATTTACTAGTTTTTGATAACTTTTTGATTTTTCTATGGCAAAGTGCCATTATTGTATAGCTTTAGTCTTTATTAATTTTGTCTTTTTGTAGAATAGTCTTAAGATTTTTTGTAAAGTCTTTTGTAAATAGGACAAGTGTGAAGTTAGGACAATTAGTAGTCTTTTACTTTTTTGACAGATGTAAAGTGAAGAATAGTGTAAATAGTTTACGCTTTTTCATTTTTAGGATTATAAATATGCAAGCCATATGACAATCTAAGGCAAGACTTTCATGTGCTGAAAGCAAGCCTTCTCTCTTGTACAATTTTTTTTTGAATATTTAATAAAAAGAGATATATTTCTAAGGAAAAACTATGGATGAGCAAAGCACAGATTTATCAAATCTACTAGAATAGGTATTTCCATTTACAATTATGAATAGCTAAATTCGTAAATTCCTGAATCATGATATAATAAAATAAGCTCATGTTAGTTACTTTATATTAGAATTATTCAAAGAATAGTCTGTTAAGAAGTTTATTAACAAAGTGGAAAAGGAGAAAAATTCCCAAGAACTATGCCATCCTAAAAGTGAAACCGGTGAGACAAAGAAGCCGTGATAGGGGAGTAACCAGAGTAGAGACGCTGTTTAGGAAAAAAGTATCCAGATTACCATGCGAATAGTGACAGAAGAAAATGTTATTTAAGAATAATCTTGTATATATTGATCTAAGATGAACATATTTTTTATGTATATGGTTGAAATAAATATTTTAAAAATAGCATCATATAAAATAAAATGACGACCTACTTATCCGATGGGATGATAGATAAATTTAAGATACTTGTTTTGTATGTTCTTAAGGATATAGAAATAGTAGATATAAGAAAAATTAAATATGAAAAGTATTTCATTTTAATGAAGAGTTACTAAGTTCTATAGAAAACTTACACTCATATAATGATAGCTACTGCTCATATTTATATAGTTATTATTAGATGGATATTATACAGATTAAAAATGTTAGAATATATAAGAAGAGTTAGAGAAAAACAAAGTTGGCTATGCGAAGAAATTAATTATAGAAACCAGCTTAGAAGAGGAAGAAGACAATTAAAAGAAAGATTAATTTGGATAGATAAAACCTTGGAACAACTAGAATTAAAAGATAGTTTAGATTATGATTTAGACATAGAATTATTCATAGAAGAAAAAGACAGGATAATTAACGAAATAAATAACCTAGGATTTAATATCAGATATAGTACAATTAGAATAAATTATTACAAAGAAATTTACAGTATTACTACTACTTTAGGATAAAATGATAAACTAGGAATACTTAGAATATTGGAGAAAAGATATGGAGCAGATAAAATTAATAAAAATACTTATGAAAAAGAATCTACTTAACTACATAAAAACTAGAAATATGAAACATATAGAATGCCTTAGAAATAATATAGAAAAATTAATAAGGTTAAAACAAATAACTAAGGAATGCTGTGACATAGCATTTCAATTAACATGATAGAATTAGTAAGTACTAGTTATCTACTAATTATCGAAGTACAAGTTATCCA